>NW_026557066.1:0-28470 GCF_029017545.1 Prosopis cineraria | reverse complement strand
AAGCTGATGTTTCGTCGTTTTATCAAAATAGCTAATTTAAACAAGCTTTCACCGGCCACTCTCTTTCAGCAGAATTCGGCTGATCATCGTCACAGAAAACTCAAACCACCTTAATTCTCTCCAAACATGTCAGCCACTATTTATTCTTCCTGGTTCCTCCGGCTTATGGGTTGCTGCTCCGATTGCGGCACTTGTGAGCCCTGTTCATCTTCTTCTTATATCCACGTCATATACATAAACATGATTAATGGCCTAATTAATACGTTATTTAGTTATATTATGTTTTATTAATTATTATTGCTGGTGCTTATGAGTAGGTTGCCTCACGTTGTGGTGCCCTGTATCACTTTCGGAAGGATCGCAGAGATCGTTTCGATGAACAACCAGTGAGTCTTGGTTGTCTTCTTCTCTTTTATCAATATCATATTTTCATCTGTTTTTTGTCTTTGTTTTTGTTTTTTGGCCGTATGCTCGATGCCTAGCTAGTTTGAGGACGACTCTGAGTGGGTTCGGAGGTCAGCGCCGTACTGACAATCACAAGCAGAGCAGAAAAACGACGTCGTTTTGCTGGAGAAGACAGTAAACTTGAAGTTCATTAGATGCTTTGTGTATGATGAGTGATAATTATTAGTAATTTGGCAGGGTTGTTGTGTGCAAGGAACAATATTCGACCTACTTGGGGTTTCACCACACTTTTCTGTCATGCTACGCTTGCATTTACCGAACAAAACTGAGGCATCTGTACAAAATTAAAGGCACGAAGCTTGTGACTGTTTACAGAGTTGTTTTCTGCCCCCACATGGCCCTTTGTCAAGATTATCGTGAGCTCAAAGGTCGCGGATTCGACATGTCTGCCGGTAAACTTTTCTGTGTGTGTGTGTGTGTTTTGTTTTTCTGATTGATAGATTCGGAATCTATTTTTGTGGTTTGACATATATATTTGGGTTTATTTTTATATTTGTAGGCTGGCAAGGAAATGTGGAAATGCAGACCGCCGGTGTCAAGACGGTTGCTCCGGCGGTGGAAGGTGGCATGAGCCGTTAGCGGTGGCCATCGCTTTCTCTGATTGGTTCTTTGTTCGTACATGTGTTTGTGTTTTTGTGTTGCTTGTATGTGTGTGTTCAACGATGGGTTCCTATGGGAGTGATCAATATGTCTTCAGTACTGTTGGTGGATGAATTAAGAAAAAGGCCTTGTCTGGCTTCATCTTTCTCCTCTGTATAGAATCTATTTTCATTTTACACACATATATGTTCTGTTTTATTTTAGTTCGTATCTTGTTCCAACATGTTCAGCTCCATTGAATCAATGATATCTACTCTCTCTCTCTCTCTCTCTCTCTCAATATTTTGGACCCTTAGTAAATCTGAATCCTTTATTGTACTCTATGTTTTTTTTTTTGGCCAGATATTGTACTCTATTTTGATGTGCTTTAAGGATAACAGAATGATGCCAAGAAACTGCATTAGCAATACCTATGCTTCAAAGTTCGAAGTTGATACAAGGTGTGCTGAAGCTATACCTTATTTGGCCGCTATAGAAATTCTTGCTCATTCTGTGTTTTCAGTCCCAAAAGAACAGAGTACCATGTTACCGCTGCAAATTTATTCTATCACGACTCGGGCACTTGTATAGTCAAAGTCGAGTGCAAAACACTCCACTCCACCAAATAATAATAATAATAAAAATAAAAATAAAAATTGATGTAAATTATAAGATTATATGATTAATTGTCTCTCTTATTAATAAATATTTTATAATCTTTTTTCTTGGTTCATGAATTGGTCTATTTCTGGTTCTCTTTTTCAAATCTCACCTCCTGTTTTGTTTGGAAACTGATGATGAGGGTGTTGACTTTTTCCTTTTTTTCTTTTATTTTGCTTAGTTGTACTTTTGCGTTCATTATAATATTTGTCTTTTAATCTAAAATAAATAAATAAATAAATATTTTATAATTTTAAAAATAAATAATTATAAGATGCAAAATATTTTTTGGGCTATTTACCTTTTTTATTTTTTTAATACTTCATTTGGTTCAAAATAAAAATAGTTTTTTAAAAACGTTCTTATAAAAAGTATATATTATTTTTTATCTTTAATTCAATATTAACACACTCCATGATGAGTGAAAGATAAATTTATGCAAAGATCTAGATAAATAAATGAAAGGGTAAAATGAAAAAATACGTATATTTTGAATCAAGAGAAGCACTTACTAGAAACGTTCTTAAAAATGAGATCAACTAAATAAATGAAACTGTTGAGACACTATTTCATAGTTGAATGATTAGATTGAGCTAGACGGTGATCGAACTAGTTGTGATCAATTAAATTAATATATTAAATGTTATTGAGTAGTATAAATTGAATTCTTATTTTTTGGGTTTTAAAATCATTATTTCCTTTTTTAAGATATAATTATAGCATATATTTCTAAAGGAAAACTAAAACTAATTTTTTAAAAAAAAGTAGGATAGAAATATTTGAATAAACATGAATAAAAATGTGTTTATATATAAGGAAATAAGTTCAAGTAAACAATAATTAGGGAAGAGAATAAAAATTAAAAAAAAGAAAATTAAGAACAAGTCCCAACTAATTGATTTATTTATAAATAAACACTGTGAATCTGCAAAAATACAATTAATTTTTTTTAGAATTTTATTGTAATTTGTCCCAGATGTGAAAAGACAATAGTACCCCAATATTTTTTTCACATGACAAAAATGCCTTCTCGAATTAAAGCAAAGATCACACGTCATTTTCTGCCCAAAACGAATTGAAGAAGGGCTCTCCCTTTGATACGTGGTCAACGCTGCTCCTTGTTGTTCACCGAAGTCGAAGCTTCTTCCCGCACCACTAGTAAGTACGTGGTCAATTTTCCATTCTTTCTCTGTCTTTCGTGCTCTTTCTTCAATCTCTGTTTGTTGTCGCGGGTGCAATTTTTTTTTTTTTTTTTTGGGGAGAGAATGAGTTTCTTTTTTCTGTGAGTTTGTGGTTGTGGATGGTTATAGGCACGTGAAATCGGAGAAAGTGTTTCCGAAACAGAGGTTAATGCTTGATGGTTTATGCTTCGATCTCTGTTTTATTGCTTGAATGCGTGATACCTGAAATAAAGATGTTGTGATTTGCATTGAAGAATTTAATATTAGATAAAATTTCAGTAGTGTCCCCGACACATGATAATTTCTGGATTCGTCCCGGTGATTTGGCAATGTGAATGCTATTTTTGTTGGGATGGTTTTCATGATTTAATGGTTTGTGCAGTGTTAAAATACGTCCGAATAAGATGCCCAATGTTATGTAAATATTAAAGATCAAGTTTTGCTAATGAGAAGCGGTGGATACGTGAATATCTATGTGAAATATGAATTGACAGCTGTAAATACCTGATTAGGAAGTTGTGAATATTCGAAGAGATAATGTTAACGTACGTTGTGCAGACATTGTGATAACATGTTTTGTTAATGTTGAATATTTGGCACAGAAACGACAAGATTTTTAGTTAACCTCTCTTTCCGAAGGATTCAGCTGATCAAAGAAACTCAAACCAGCTTAATTAATTCTGTCAAAATATGTCAGCCAATTCTTCCTGGTCCTTCGGCTTTTGCGGTTGCTGCTCCGATTGTGGCACTTGTGAGTTCTGTTCATCTTCTTCTTCATATATCCACGTCATATACATAAACATGATTAATGGGCTAATAAATACGTTATTTAGTTATATATTATTACTATTGCTGGTGCTTATAAGTTGTAATGAGTAGGTTGCCTCACGATCTGGTGCGCGCGTGTCACTTTCGGAAGAATAGCAGAGATCGTTGATAGAGGAACAACCAGTGAGTCTTGGTTTCTTCCTCTTTTAATAAACGACGTCGTTTTGCTTTGACATCAAGGATATAATTATAATGAATAATAATTTGGAGGGCTAATTATGGTTATTTTGCAAATATATGGTGGCAGGTTGTTGCGTGCAGGGAATAATATTCTACATACTGGGGGGTTTCACACAATGTGTGTCATGTTACGCTTGCATTTACCGACCGAAGATCAGGAATGTATATAATATTGAAGGCAACGAAGCTTGTGACTGCTTAGTCAGTTGCTTCTGCCCCCACATGTCCCTCTGTCAGGAGTATCGTGAGCTCAAAGCTCGTGGATTCAGCATGTCTGTTGGTAACCTGTAAATCTTTCTTAACAATAATTACATTATTCGGAGATATCTATTTTTGTGGTTTGATATATTTGGGTTTATGTATATTTTATAGGATGGCAAGGAAATGTGGAAATGCAGAGTGCCGGTGTTATGACAGCTCCGGCGGTGGAAGGTGGCATGAGCCGTTAGCGGTGGCGGTGGCTCTCTCTAATTGGTTCTGTGTTGAATGATGTCTTGTGGGAGTGAATTAAGAATAAGGCCTCGTCTCGCTGCATGTTTCTTCTCGACAATCCTTGCAAGTTGTGCTGATCTATAGTCTATACACACACTGACACACAGATCTGCTTACATAGTTCTGTTTTATTTTGGTTTGACTCTGTACGATATATACAGTATGCCAATAAAACTGTATAGCAATTCATATGCATGCTTCAAAGTTGATCCGATATACTAATGCCGGTAAAGGGTGTTGTAATGCACGTCTGCTAACGCTATACCTTCTTTGACTGACATCAAAATTCTCGCTTGGTCTCTGTTTTTAGTCTCCAAAGAACGGAGCTTTTTTTTTTTTTTTTTTTAAGCAAAGCACAGAGTACCACGTTACAGTTGCCTATTTAACTTTTTTTTTTATGGAAAAAAAAAATTCATGTAAGTTGGGTCTAGGCTCATTAAGGTCCAAATATGCTTCTAAACCCAAAGAATACTAACAATTACAAAAATACTTATAAATTATCTATCAATAAAATCCTTATATTAGTAACAAGATGCTTGCCCATTTATAATTTTACCATGCAAACATGAGACTAAGATGTAAGAAACTAATTCCTTTAAAGATTTAAAAAAAAAATCAAAAGTAGTTTAAAAATCTATAAACTATGACCATCTATTTTAAAACTGATGTTAACTTTCAGGGATTAAAGAATTAATTGTCCTAATACTCATAAATATTTTGCTAAGTTAACAAAAAATAGGGATTGAGTTATAGCAAATCAAAAAACCTATAAGAGTTAGGTTGTTTTGAGTCAAGAAATTATAAAAACTGATTGTCTAGATTCAAAGTTTAGGATTAAATTGATTTAATTAAAAAAAATTCAAGGAATAAAATTATCTTTTCTGTTTATAATTTATAAGAGTCAAAATATTTTTTCCTAATTGCTTATTATTCTTTAATTCCCAATACTAACTAGTATAGGTATACATAAATCATAACATAAAAATATAAATTAAATTTTAAAAAAAATAAAAATATACAATTGGTTCAACTAGGCAACACATTACAATGGCCAAGGGCAACAATAACAATAACAATTAAGTCTTATTTTATTAAGTGCGATTATCAATATATATTGTACGATACTATTATATTCTATCATATGCTAAGCTTTTAGGAATGTTATCAACTAAGATGTTTCAATCAACAACTTTTATAAATGTTCTCTTTAGCTTTTCTCTATTTCTCTTGACAGGGCTCAAAATTATTTGTTTCACTCTTTTCATATGTTCCTTTCATGATCTTCTTTATACATGTTCGAACCATATCAAATAATTTTTACCATTTTTCCCTCAATAAGTGCTACTTTTACTTTTTTTTCGTTTGTGCTCATTTCAAATTTTAAGTGTATGCCTGCTCATTTATCTCAACATTTTTATATCTATTACTCCAACTTTATGCCTTTGTTGTCTTGTTAAAACACAATATTCACTATACCATATAACACAGCTGTTTTATAACAATTTAATAAAAAATTTTTTAAATTTATTAGGTACCTTATAATCACAAATAATTCCTTTAGCCTTTTTCTAATTACCACCAAACTTGTATTTTCTGTGCAACATCCCCATCAATTTTTCATTATATTGAATAATAGCTTCCAAATATCTAAACGTTTTTATTTGAGATATAATTTAATCTCCAATTTCACTTTCAAATTATTACTGATTGATCTCTTATTAAAATTATAATGAAATATTTCGTCTTACTCTTACTAAGGCGAAAACATTTTGACTATAATATCTTCCTTTAAAACTCAAGTTCATAATTAATTTATTCCTTTGTCTCCACAATAAGAATTTTATAATCCACAAAAAGCATGTATGTGGGGCTTTCTTCTTGAATATGCTTAGTCAAAATATTTAGGATCAAATCAAACAAATAAAGAGTCAAAAATGATTCCTAATGTAACCTAATCCTTACAAAAAAGTCCTTTATTTTACTACTAGATGTTTTTATACTAGTTGTTGCTCCCTCATATATATATATATATATATATTATATAGCTCTAATATAGACAATCCAAACTCTGTTCTTTTTCAAGGCTTTTCAAAATACTTCTCTTGATACATGGTAATAAGTTTTTTCCAAATCTATAAAAATCATGTGTAAATTTTTACCTTTGCATTGATACTTCTCCATTAATTCTCTTAGTAGATAGATTGCTTCTATAGTCGCCCACCCGGCATAAGGCTAAACTGATTCTCAAAAATATCAGTTTTCAATATCAATCTATGTTTGATCACTATTTCCTATAATTTATTGTATGACTCATAAATTTAATCTCTCTATATTTAGCACAATTTTAAATATCTCCTTTATTTTTTTAAAATAGGAACTAAAGTGATTTTCCTCCAATCATCAAGCATTTTATTGAACTGTAAAATCTCATTAAATAACTTAATTAGCCATCATATCCCTTCTTCATATAAATATTTCTACACTTCAATAAGGATACAATCAGGTCCATTGACTTTATCATTTATTATTTTCTTAATAGCTTCCTTTATCTAAGTATCGTGTATTCTTTGATAAAATGACAAATATTGTTCTTCACAAGTTACTAAATCTAGGTATCAAATCTGATCTTGCTCACATAGACTTGCTTCTTTTGCTGTGTTAGTCCATAATAATGTGATAGCTCTTACTTATTTAACACTACATCTAGGCATTGATGTAGTGGCTCTTGCTCACTTGTCACTTATTGGCAATGACCTATCTTTAGCACAAAAACGTCTATCGTTCATATTCACGTAAGATTCAACAAATTTTTACATTGGCTGTTAAGGGCCTAATACAATAAAGATTTTATAATTTTGAACAATCTTTGTTGATTGGCCAATATACATACTCTCCTTGGCTCAAAATATAAATATATTTTTTTAGTTAATTTGGGTTCAAAATATAAGCAGCCTATATGTATAAAAAAAAATTCATTTTACCCCTTAAATTTTTTAACCTATATTTATATAAATGTATCTCTTACTCATCACAAAGGTAATTAATACCAAAGATCAAAAGAAAAACAATATATATTTTTATGGGAATGAGAACTTTGTTAATATGTAATTTTTTTCTCCAAAAATTACTTATATTTTTAATTAAAAGAGTATTTTTTATTAGTTTGATATTTTCCCAGTTTAACTATTTTTTTTGAATTACAAGGCCACGGCAAGCCGTGAAAAGGAAAGGAATTATAAGTCAAGTCAAGTCCCATAAAAGGACGACATCTTGGGGGGAAGTGTCAAAAATTAAAGAATTAGAATTATTGCTTGTGACATGTCGAGCAAACCAATCTGCACATTTGTTGGATTCTCTAAATACATGGTTGAAGGTGATAACCCAATCCTTTATGGTAAGGCATCTAATTTCTTCTATTGTGGAACTGAGAGGATGATTCGAATTGTATTCAAATTGGATAAGCGCCAGAGCTTCTAATGAATAAGAGTGAACACTAACTTGCTTGAAATTGCTTCTCCAACAAAAAATAAGACCTTCAAATATACCAAAAAGTTCTGTAGCTGTGTTACGGTGATAATTAGTTTAACTATTTTTGAAATCGGTTCAACGTGGATCCATCTATTCGATCGGCTGGCATATATGAATAATTTTGTAGCGACATGTCAGCAACGAAACGAATGTCTAAACTTTTCTCACAAAATGGCTTTAGTCTTCAAAAGAGATTTAGGATCTGTTTGTTTAAAATTAAAAATAAATAATTTTTAAATAGTTTAGAAATTTTATAAAAATAAATTTATTTTGTAGATATTTTATAAAAGAAAAAAAATATAACTTTTAGTCTTTATACTTTATTTATATTTTACTATTAGTCTCTGTATTTTTTTATTTATGTTTTAGGTCCTGCACTTTTATTTTTTGATATTCTAGATCTCTCCAAGATCTTTATATTTGTTCATGAAGGGACCTAAAATACTAAAAAAATAAAAGTGTAGGAAGCTAGGACATTGAAAAAAGTGCGAGGATTAATAGCAAACCAAGAGCAAAATGTAGGAATTTAAAATTATATTTTTCCTCTATAAAAAGTAAACATTATTTAATATTTGTTTTATGATATCATTTTTAAATTTTATAATATCTTCTTTAATTATTTTTTTATAAAAATGATTTATTATTCTATTATTTTAAAATTTTATGATATATTTACATCTCTTGTGTATTTAAAACACCCTCTATCATTTATTACATTAAGTTATTTTCATTAGCTACTTTAATAAGTAATTTCAAGCTATTCAAAATAACTTCTTGAAATAATTAAAACTATACTCTTTCTCATATTTTGATTATTTTAAAAAATTTAAAAAAATATCATAAAAAGTTATAAAATATATTTTTTTAAGAAAATGAGAGGCTTTTTTATAAAATATGATTAAATAAATGGACCCTTGGTGTCAAGAAAATGCTCTCTTTTTTCCAAACTATTTGATAGTTTTTAATACATAGATAGCTGGAAACAAAATTAATACTTAGAACCTTATGAAGAAAAAAAATATATAATTCTTCTCTCAGTGTGCGATATTTCTTTGAAAGAGAATCCATCAAACATAACTTCTAGATGTCTTTTTTCTTTTGTTTTTAAATCAAGGAATTGGTCTCTTTCAGCGTTTTACAAAAAAGAATAAAGAAACTGTATTTTGGCAGCAAATTTGATCACCAGAATCCAAAACAAATATAAATTGTTGAGATTTAATATATTTTTCTTTTTAAGTATTTCATTTTTAGAAAAATTGTCTATAAAATTTCTAGTGAAAATTCTTCTTTTTAATTTTTTTTCTCAAGATGAAAAATTCAAATATTCAAAACAATTAATAAAAAAGATACGGACCATTCAGCTTTATCACCTACGCGGGTGGAAAATTAATAAGCATCGATCACTATATGTTATTGTTCCAACAATATCAAAACAGAAAAGTAAATCCAAAGTCCAAGAATCAGATTTGATATATAATATATATATCCGTATATGTGTAACTTATTTTAAGAAGGGATTTGATAATGCTTTAGGAAATGGTAATTACTAACCCTTTTAGTTATTAATTAAGATCCTCAAAGGACCTATGAATAATCCTCAAACAGCTAGCCTTTAGCATCTAAGTCTCACTCATCTGCTGTTAATTTTATTTACATAGCTAGAGACCAAAACATTAATATGGTTGAAAATTAGCCGCTCATCAACTGCTTCCTGGTGCTTATTCTCTTGGTTTTCGGCTTCACATCACGTTCAGAAGCCAAATCCATCCGAAGGTCATCCATGTCGCAAGCAACACAGTTCTAAGGACAATTTCTTGGAGAGATTGGATTTAAAGGGTATCAAGAATTCTGGCCCAAGCCCAAGAGGAGGAGGACATGGTGGGGGACCTCCCCCTAGTAAAGAACGTATAGATTCTAGCGTTATTGGTAAGGGTTCTCAATCATCAAGTGGGGTAAAAGCCTTTGAGATGTTAGATTTAGAGGGTATTAAAGATTCTGGGCCAAGTCCAAGAGGAGCAGGAAATGGTAGGGGACCTCCCCCTAGCAAGTGAGTGACTTACACATTCCAGTATTAGTGGTAAGGGATCTCATTTGCCAAATAGTGTAAGAAGCTTTGAGAGATATATAGGAATAAATTCTCCTTAGACAATAGGAATAAATAATAAATTGAACTGAATTTTATACAGAAAAAGGAAATTGTGCTTCCAAGTTCTCCAATCCCACTTCTCTCTTGCTATTTTATTTCCTCAATATCTCCAAATAATTCGAATTAAATTATGATAACTTAGATTTTATTTATTTATTTTTTAAATTTTATACCTTAATTAAAATATAAATTTTTACCACTAAAATTTGATGCAAGTCTTTATGAGAAAGCAACAAGCAAAAGGGGAGTGAAAAAGCTAAAGATAGATTTAACGGGGGCTTAAGTCTAGTGAAAGGGACTAATCTCTCATATTTAATATCCAATCATATATTGGACAGAATTAATTCAATAAAACAATACTTGCAAGCAATAAAGAAAGAGCTAAAAAGAAAAAAATTACACTTATTTTACAATAATAATATTTAGAAGTTCCTCCTCTTGTCAAAGGGTTTATCAAAACTGACAGTTTAGACGGGCATTCCGGAATATATTAGGAAATTCATCTTAGATATTTGCATCAATTCACTTATAATATTAATTTGCATCATTAAGAGCCAGAGCCTACTATTTGAGGTCAAAAGAGTATATTTCTACTTTACATACAAGCCTGATGAGTTCAAATTAATGACCAAGTGAGCATAATTAGATAATCACATATCAAACATAGATGGGGTAAATATTAATTAATAATTGAAGCTACAATAATCTTCCAACGATGATTGAGTTGGAAGTAAGTCGATTTTATTTAAGTAATTAAATTCAATGATTCAAAACCTTATGAAAGAAAAAATACATCTGAAGAGCTATGCTAATTATCCCCAAAGTACCAGAGAGGCTGTCATTAATAATCATGGTCCTATATAGTAGTGGTTCAGATTAACTTGAGTAAGAAGTAGTAACATCCCAAGTTTTCGAAAATATTGTGTGATGGAATTAAAAAAAAAATTGAAGATATACATTAAAGAAATTTAAACTTTGAAAGTATACTGTAACTTAAAACAAGTGAAATGTTATATCCATATGAAAAAAAAATTAAAAATTCTTCTTTTAGTATGGTACATTCCCATAAAAGAGAATCCATCAAGCCATTATACACAGATGGTCTTTAGTGAAAATGATCAGGGGTTTGCTTTTTCTTTAATTTTCTTTTTTTGGCCTAGCTTTTTGTTTAATTACTTGAATTGTATAAGTGTCTGTTGTACAATAGCAAAAAGACACTGTTTATTTACAGAAGCAAGTTTGGACAACAAAACAAATATAGGTGATTCACATTTTATATATCTTGTTTTTTTCATAACGTTTCCTCTCAAGTAAAATTTTCTTAAAAAGTAGTTTAAATACTAATTTTTTATTTCTCATTTCTTTATAAGATGAAATGTTCAAATATTTAAAAAAGTTATATATATATATATATAAATTCTGGATCATCCAAAAACTATCATCTATTGTTGGAAAATCACATCCCTATATGTTATTGTTCCAACAACAGCAGCAAAAAATAAATCCAAAGTTCAAGAATCAGATTTGATAAATAAATATCCATATATAGGAATTTAATTCTTAACTTTTTAGTTCATTAAGATCCTCAAAAGACCTATATAAATAGGCATCTTCGAACAGCCTATAGCACCAAATTTTCATTGATCCGCTACTAATTTCATCCACGTACGTAGCTAGAAACCAAACCATTAATATGGCTGAAAACAAGCCTCTAAACTGCTTCACGGTGGTTCTTCTCTTGATTTCATGCTTCATATCATATTTAGAAGCCAGACCCTTCACAATGTCACCAGTTCTGCAACATAGTTCTGAGGGTAATTTCTTGAAGACGTTAGATCTTAGTGGTATCAAGAAATCAGGGCCAAGCCCGCGAGGTGCAGGACATGGTGGCGGGGGACCTCCCTTAAAGTAAAGGACTTATAGGCCCCGATGTTAGTAATAAGGGTCCTCAATCATTTGAAGGTGTAAGAAACTTTGATGGTGCACACTAGTTATGTTCTTCTCCATATATATATGAGTAAGATTACTTGATATGAGGAATAAATTAAATTTTATACAAAATTAAATTAATGAAGGTGTCTTCTCATATTGTTGTTTGTAGAAAGGAGACTATGCTTCTAGCTAAGTCCTCCAAACCCACATCTCTTTCAATTTTGTCTCGCATGTATCTCAATTATTCAAATCAAATTTTGATAATTTAGATGTTTTTATTTATTTTCAAATTGCATATCTTAACTAAAATATTAAATTTATACCACTAAAATTTGATCTAAACGTTTAAAAGGTGGCGACAAGCAAAAGAGGAGTGAAAAAGCTAAAAAAATAAAAGTTACTGTTATTTATTGCAAGATTATTAGTGTTTAAATGTTATTTGAAGAAGACTATGCTTCTATGCTTGAAAAGCTTAATACATAGATTTTTTTTATAAAAAAAATGATATTGTACATTGAGAGAGTAAAAATTTTGGATTTGTATTGAAGTGAAGCAAGGTGAATAAGGATCGTAAAAGATTAACCAATGGAAAATGCACATAAGATAAAACAGGAATTTTAAAAGATACAAATTAAAGAAATTTAATATATGAAAATATGCAGCTACTTAAAATAAGTGAAATGTTATATCCATTTGAAAAAAAATTAAAGTTCTTCTTTTAGTGTACGTGGTACATTTCCTTAAAGGAGAATCCATCAATTCATGATATACAGATATAAATTAAAGAAATTTAATATATGAAAATATACAGCTACTTAAAATAATTGAAATGTTATATCCATTTGAAAACAAATTAAAATTCTTCTTTTAGTGTGTGTGGTACATTTCCTTAAAAGAGAATCCATCAACCCATGATATACAGACGGTTTTTGTGAAAATCAGGGGTTTTCTTTTTCTTTAATTTTTTTTTGTGCCAAGCTTTTTCTTTATTTTTAACCGTATGTGCTACTGCTTTACTACAGCAAAAAGATGCTGTTTATTTGCATTAAGCAAGTTTGGACGACAACATAAATGATTCAGATTTTATATAAGATTAAGGTATATTTTTGTTTCTAAACTATTCCTTAAAAAATAACAATTTTTCCCCTACAACATAGGTGTGTGTGTGTTTCCTCTTGTTGTTTAATACCCTAATGCTGACAAATAAAAATGTTGATTGGGACTTAAATTTAACCAAAAATACCACTTGTCATGTTAGATGGGTTTGAAAATATGTTACATTTTAATTACTTTAAGGGTAAAATTATTATATATATGATACATAGTTTAGAATATTGGGTACTCCTTTTGGAACAGTTCAAATACCTTAACTCGGATCCATGTAGCTGTATAGCTAGCATTTTCTGTTAGACTTAAGTCTCAGCTAGTATTTTTAAAATCAATATGTTATGTTTTAATTACTTTAAAGCCAAAATTGCTATGACAAATAAATAGTTTTGGACACTGGATC
Source organism: Prosopis cineraria (assembly GCF_029017545.1). NCBI lineage: Eukaryota > Viridiplantae > Streptophyta > Magnoliopsida > Fabales > Fabaceae > Prosopis > Prosopis cineraria. The sequence goes on along the minus strand of NW_026557066.1, from coordinate 14,969 downwards.
CTCTTTGCAGAATAATTGAGGGACAAACATGAATCTTAACCCTTTTGTATATGTTTTTTTACAAGGTTTCATTTTAGTAAAATTTTCTAAAATAGTAGTTAAAATATCATTTTTTTTATTTTTTATTTTTCATTTTTCATTTCTTAGTATGAAATATTCAAATATTTATTGATCTATCTCATATTTTACATATTATACACTTGGTTTTGGCATCAAATCATGCATACTAGGGTTTATTTCTTGGTTTTTAGTTGTCTTTTACATATTGACTTTATAGACCCTCATAATGCTATTTGATGATTATTTTGACACTTTCATATCCTAATTGTGATCTTGGGCCTTAATTCTCTTTTTTTTCTTTTTAAATGTCTTTTTAGGATTTATTTAGATTTGTATATTTTATTTTCAGATTCTTGAAGAAACAAATTTGGAACTAAGGGGCAAAGACTTAGTCAACTTCATTGGAAAATTCAAGAGCAAGAAAGGACTTATTTGACAATTTAATTTTAGAATTAAAGGGTTGAGTTGATGCCATTCAAAAATTTATTTGAGGACAGAATAAAAGTCTTGAAGGAGCATGTTGGGTGTGAAATTATGATCAGACTTGAGGAATCATAAGATGACATCATCATATGTGAAGTAAGAACCATATATGCGTGAATTAAATCTGATTGAAGAAGGAGCTTAGAATGACATCATCATGAGGCCTAAAGAAGTGCATTTTATGCGTAAATTAGAAGTTGATCCAAATGAAACATTAAGATGACATCATGATGAGGCAAACCAAGAATATAAGATGCGTGACTTTATAACTAAATCCATGAAGAGTTCACTTGGTAGCTGGCTGAAGCTTAATTGAAGTCACATGGTCTACACTTCATTCACAATTTCCATGCTTCCTTGTCCAGATCAGATTGATGCCATTCTTCCTCTGATTTTCTAGATTTATTTACTCAATTTCAATTCATTTTTTCAGCTCATAAATAGCCACATTCAGATCTGGAACCTTGGTTTCATCACCATTTAGCTTTGGAATTATCACCCATTCATATTATTCACACATATATAAGCCTAGATTTCAGATTGGAGCCTTATTCTTTAGATTTTTACTCTCTCTCTCTCTTCAGCCAAATTTTCTCTCATTTTTCTCTCATTTTTCATCCATATTTTCCTTCCATTTTTCCAGATCTATCGCTCTCATTTTCCTTCATCAAGTTTCACGTGTTCATCATTGCTCCATCAAGTCCAGATCTGTTCTTCAACATTTTAGCCTTGATTCCAACGTCCAGATCATTATTCATCTCTATCCAGATTTATTTCCTTCTTTTCTCTTCTCCATATTCACGTTTCTTCGTCTCCTCTTTTCGTCCATTGATTTTTTTTGATCCAGCATCAATTTCATTTCATTCCTTCAATTCCATAATTTCATCCAACACACACCAATTCTAGATCTGATCTTCATCTTCATACATTCATGAAGGCTTCTCAAGGTCTGATTCAAGTGAAGAGAAAGAGCATGAGAGGCTGATCATTTAGAGCTCCAAGAAAGATGACTTGATGTTATGAGATTTTTAGACTTGTAATTGTTGTTTATTTTCTTGATTTTGTATTTTTTGTCTTGATTAATTGAGAAATTTGAATTCTGGACCTCTGTTGTGGTTGAAGATTTTGTAATTCTAATTCAGATTTGATAAGAATATGAATGTTGAATTTAGATTTTTATGCTATTTTTCAGTTCTGAAATTTATGATTTACCTTGATGTTCTAGGGTTATTTCATAAGTTCTTGTTAATTCTTGTTTAAGTTCTTGTGTAGACTTGAGTTAGATCTATATTGATTATACGAATTTGACTTAAGGTGTTTTTCTTTCACTAATTTTGGTCTGAAACTTGTGTAGAACAAGGCTGAACATAGTGTTAATTTCTAAATTCACTTGACCTAAATTAATTTAGTGTTCATTAAGTCTAATTGTGCACCACACTTAGAGGCTTCTAAGTGTCTCAAATTAGGTTAATCAAAAAGGTTTATGATATTATAATTCTGGAAATCAATGATTAATGTCAAGAAATCTGACTTAGGCTCATTATAATCATCATTCATTTCATTCCAACTAAAACAGAAATTTATAAACATTTATTGTTGCATTATAGAGTTAGTTTAGTTACTTGAAAATTCAGATTAATTTGTGGCATTTGAATAATGATTTATATGCTTTGCTCTCTAGGAAATAACCTAGAATACTCACTTCTACATTCTAGTAAAATTTAATAACCCAAGGCAACTAAGGGTTTCATCAATTATCATCAATATTTATCAGCTGCAGTTGAAAAATCAAATTGACTATGTGTTATTGTTCCGAGAGCATCAATCAAAAACAAAATCTAAAGACCAAGAATCAGATTTGATAAATAATGTCCATATATGTGTTAATTATGTTAAGAAGGGATTTGACATAATGCTTTATGAAATAGGATTTTCTGTTGGATCCTCAAGAGACCTACATATATAAATAAGGCATCCTCAAACAGCTTGGCAGCACCAAATATTCACTGATCTGCCATTAATTTCAGCCACATAGCTAGAGACCAAAAAATTAATATGGCAAAAAATGAGCTGCTCAATTGCTTGCTGGTGATTCTTCTCTTGATTTCATGCTCCATATCATCATCATATTTAGAAGCCACACTGGCCTTCACAAGGTCGTCAACACTGCAACATAGTTCTGAGGGTAATTTCTTGAAGAGGTTGGATCAGAGTGGTATCAAGAGGTCCGGCCCAAGCCCACGAGGTGTGGGACATGCCGAGCCGGGTGCTTCAGGCCCTCCCCAAAAGTAAAGGACTTGCACATCCCAACTTTAATGCAAGGAACTTTGATGGTATCCACTAGTTATGTACTTCGATGATCCGCATGAGCAATTAAGATTTCTTTCTTTCTTTCTTTCTTTCTTTGTTTTTTTTTTGGTTTTGGCCAATGTACTTAAGATTACTTTGATGATATGAGTAATTAATAAAGGTGCTTTTTTTCTTTCTCCTTAATTAGCAAAACTATTTATTCAACATTGCAATAATCTACAATAATTAATTAATAATAATAAAAGCTACAATAATCTACCAACAATTCTATTTAAATAAAATCAATGGTTCAAGCCTTATGAAGAAAAATTATATTATGATAGCATTTTAATTAAGTTGGACAGCATTCGATTATATCTATATTTAATTTTGATTTACAACCAAATAATCCTCCAATTAGACAATTAGTACAAAACACGTAATAGCAATATATTAAAATAATAGAGATAACTTAAGGATTTAAACCCAAATGTGTATGAATAATTTTGATCTTAATGACATGTCAAGCTTTAGACGATCTTGATCCACAGCCTCCTTCCACGTCAAAATAATTGTCGGATTCATTCACATTTGAAAACGCATAAAATTGCAAGAATAATACAAATGTATTCCTTGCAAATGCAGTGATGACATTTTCGACCAAAAAAAAAGTGATATTATATTATAACCTTTCTAGAGTGGAGGGAGAGTCAGTTTCGCCGTTGTGCATGTGCCGATGAAGAGCAAGAGTCTCACTTTTCAACTCAAATGTCAAATCTGAATTTGTGCAAATTTTTTCTCCTTTAATTTGCCTATCAACTCAGGTCAAATCCAAACTTCAATTATCATAGAGGTTACCCCTATACTTTATTTATATATCGATCGAGATAAGCATATATTTATTTTTTAAAAAACTTTCAAAGTGTCTGTATGAATTTCAATTAAATATAACAATAATTAATTATATGATAAATTTTAATTATAATTAATTATGTTACTATACAATCTATTTGAATATTATTTTTTAAATTAATTTTAATAGAATTAAAAATATTTAAATAATTTATTCAGAATTAATTTTAATGAAATAAATTGTCATAAAAATATTACTTTTTAAAATTAAATTATTAATAAATTTATATTTAATATTATTAAAGTTGTTAAATTTTATTTAAGAAATTAAATATATTATTTAAATTATATAATGTGTTTTTAGTGACACATTCATGAGGCTGATATGAGTAGGTGAGAAAGTGGGTTAGAAATAATTAATTCATAACGGTAAAAATCATTCGAAGAAGCTGAAATTTTTAGATTATGCCAAAACATGATTATCAGCTTTTTAATCGATTAATCACAAATTTGGTGTTTGGCTAATTTTTTTTTCAAAATCAATTATCAGCAAAAAAAATCGATTTCCAACCTTATCCAAACAGGCACTAAGTTGTTGAATAAAAAAATATAAATGTTTGTCCTTATATTTTTAGTGTGTTTTAATATTAATTTCTAAATTTTTATTTTCATTTTTTTAAATTTTTTAAGTTTCATTTGGCTGAAATGCTAGTCATTACCGCTATTTATGTAGTTAAATATGTTTTTATATAAATATAATTCTAATAATTCTATTGTTGAGCTGTTAAAATTATTATGAGTGTGACATTATATGAATAAAATTGATGTCAACCTTTTTGCATGCCAGCCCTTCATTGTCATGTCTTCTTTCTTTTAAAATTTCATTCATTATACGTTTTCTAACAAGAACAATGGAAAACAATATTAATTAACTATGAAAGGGCAACATGCTCAATACAACTCAGGCCAAAAAAAAAAAATGCTCAATACAACAACTTGATGAACAAGTCCAAACTATAGAGGGAAAACATGAACTCCAAACCACTAGCTTCTCTCTATTTTCCTCCCTCTGCATTTCTCTCCATTTTTTATCTCAACCATTGAATTTATTTTTTAATGGTTGAAATTTGATGTTTCATAAAATTACTATTAAAATGTGAAATTTTATGAAAAATAAATATAATAATAATTTTTCAAAACATCAAATCTCAAACATTTAAAAATGAATCTAATAGTTAAGATGAAAAGTGAAGAGGAAATGGAGAGGAGGAAAAATGAAGAGAAGCCAAATTCCAAACCAATGGGAGTGATATGATGAGATGATGACCTATATTAACAGTTTTCTTGAAGTAGGATACAACCTCCCTAACCTTTAATTAACACAATAATGTGGCACCCTTTATATATAACTTAATTAGGGTCATCACTAACAAACCAATTAATTAACACTAATCACCTATTAACTTATTAATATTCTAATAGTTCTATTCGTTTTTTATATCACTCATAATAATTTTAATAAGTATTCCACACAAGAAATAATAGAGTTTATATGTAAATTTTTGACAAAAATAGAGTTTATGTACATGTTTACCACCATTAAGTCTTTATAATTATATTTAAAATTATATGACCTAATGTTAGAGACAAATAAAACTTAAAAGACTTCGAGCAATGAAAAAGTATATGAACTGCTATCAAAACATGCTAAAAATACAAGGACCCACAATTATATTTTATGTTGTTAAATTATTATAAAAGTTTAACTCTGCAAATATATATATATATATATATAATTCGATAAAAGCAGTACTATTGATAAGCTATAAGCGATGTATTAATTATTCTCTCCATTTTAAATTATAAAATACTTTTAAACAAAATTTTATATATTGATAAAATTTATTAAACATACTTAATAAATTTATATTTAAAATAAAAATAAAAATTTTAAAAAAAATCTTTCATCTAATATATTGAATAGAGAGAGATAAAGAATAATATTAAAATAAGTTTATTTAATAAAATTTTAATCTAGTCAAAGTGTTTTATATTTTCAAATGTCAAATTTTAAAAGTATTTAATAATTTAGAACAAGGAAATCTTTTTTACATAATTTTATTTAGCATGCATTTTTAATTCACTTTCTCATAATAGGATCGTAGTCTCTCTTGATCTTATCATTATCATTATTATTTTATATTTTTCTATTCTTTTTGTTATCAATTGAATAGTTCTCCCTTAAATTTTATTTAAATAATTATATTTTTCAGTCAATAGTTTCTAAAATGTTACCATTATTCCTCAAGCTCGCATGCATTTTGTGAATAAAATAATATATTTTAAATTAAAAAATTAAATTTTCGAAATGATTCGGAAATCTAATATTGATTGTAAGCAACATTTAGAGTGCAATAATAAATAATAAATAATACTCTCTCTATTAAAAAATGTAAGATATTTTTTAAAGAGTTAGATGTTAAAAAATATAAGACATTTTTAATCTTTCGAGATGTAATACTTATCTTTTTTAAAAGTACCCCTATTAATAATGACTTTATATTTATTGTAAAGTGTTTAATAGGAGTAAATATAAAAAAATAGGGTTAGTTGAAAAGTAAGTATTATTTTATTGAAAGGTAAAATTTGATTAAAAATATCTTATATTTTTTAATGGAGGGAATAATTGACTCACTCATTTTAATGTTCAAACAATATTGATTGAAAAATTATTTTCATCCATGCCTGTTGTAATGATTTGACAAAGGAGTAAAAGGTTAATTCAATTCAAAACAATTTTGGGCTCCCTAAAATACACTATGATATCACCTTATAATGGCCTTCAAGACAATATAATCAATCTATCATCCTAATCTGATTTTTTTCATTAATTAATTATATTTAACTGTTTAAATTAACATTTAAATCGGTTGGATTACTTCTGTTGGTGGTGTAAAATTAGTTCAGTAGCTCACCTGAAATCTCAATGCCCTCCATTTTACTCTGTCAAATTTGTACATATGTTTTCTTATTAGGATTTTCTAACATGAAGTTTTAAAAAAATAAATTTATAGATAAAAATGTTTCTTTTGCTTCTTGATAGCCAAATATATTAGGGTTAAATAATTACAACTCAGTATTGATAATAAAAAATACGACATATTATATATAAAAAAATTCCTCGCCAACCTGCCGGCCTCTAGCGATTAATTCAAGGACTAGTTAAAATGTTAAATATTAACAAAATTAAACAAAATTTAAACAAAATAATTTAGAGAAGCACATATTTCAATCATTTTCTAATTGAAAAAACTAAAATGTTAATTATTCGAACGATAACTAGAATTTCAATATAACATGACATAATCATCAACTTAGATTTATTTATTTATTTTGCCAGCATCACCGTCAACTTGGAAAGAGAAATGGCAATATTGTAATTATACACAACATTAATGAAAAAGAATGTAATTTTCTATTAGAAGTTACATAAATCTTGAAAGTACTCAAAGCTCCAACATACAAGCAGCGTCCCACAAAAGAGGCAATCAACCATGATGACCAAACGCCTTCATCTTCTCTTCTTCCTCGTCGTCGTCGCCGCCTCTTTTCAATGCCTCCGTCAATCCGTCGCGTTCACTGTCATAGTCGACCCTGCCGCCGACTTCAATCCCAGTGCCACCACATTCATCCGCACAAGTTGTAACGCCACCCTCTACCCCGGCCTCTGCTACACCTCCCTCTCTCCCTACTACAATGCCATCCAACAGAGTTCCGGCAAGCTCGCTCGCGTCGCCATAGCATTAACCCTCACCAAGGCCCGCCACATGGCCTCCTACCTCTCCACGCTCTCTCGTGAAGCAGACTACAGCACCAACTCACGCGCCGCCTCCGCCCTCCGCGACTGCTTCACAAACCTTGGCGATGCCGTTGACGAAATCCGCGGCTCGCTCAAGCAGATGCGCCAGTTAGCCATCACCGGTGCCGGCGGGGAGCAGTTCAGGTTCCGGATGAGCAACGTGCAGACGTGGATGAGCGCAGCGCTGACGGATGAGGACACGTGTACGGACGGGTTCGAGGATGTACCGGAAGATTCCGTGAAGAAGGATGTATGTGATCGGATGACGTACCTGAAGGAGTTCACCAGCAACGCCTTAGCGCTGGTGAATAGTTACGCTAACAGGGAGATGGCTTAGATATTACTTTTTACTAATCAATTATAATTAATGGTAGTAATAGTAATTATATTTCAAGCTTTTCTTTTCTTTTCTTTTCTTTTCTTTCTTTCTTTCTTTCTTTCTTTCTTTCTTTTGCTTTTTTGGCTTTTAAAGCTGTGAACTTCACTGTTAAATAGTGTTTGTCCTTCTAGTTTTGGTGAACGGTAGAAAAGTGTTTCCGTCTTAAGTCACTTATGAATCTTCTTTGTATGTATCGTGCTTTTTACTTTTTTTGGAAGAAATGTATCGTGCGTGCCTTTCATGAGTTGTTGTGGGACATCTTTATTTCTTCAGAAATTATGAATTATAGAAGATTTAAATTACAAGCAATACTTTGATTAGGCCCGATAATACAGGTAATACAACAGAAAAAGGCATAAGTAAAAAAAAAATCATTAGTCGACATTTGGATCAATGGTTATAAAGTTGGTTCAGTTTAACTAGTGATTACGAATTTAAATCCTAAGTATACAATAACAATCAAATTTTTAATGAGAAATATTTTCATTAAAAAAGTGCTTGCAAGGTAATTAGTTTGGATTAACAAGAATAAAAAAAAAAGAGGGGAGTATCAAATTAGACCCCACCAACACCAAAAGTGATTTGGTTGTATTTTTGTTATGGGGAGGGGTGCGAGCTAACTGCGCCGATGAATGCGTCACCTATAAGTCTCGCTGCCCATTGCTTTTTCAACTTGATTTAAATTTTATCAACATTTTTATTTTGCGAAAATTTCAGGCAAAACATTCTACTCTGTTATGCATCAGTGTAGCTTGTAAAAGATTATGGCCCTCTTTGTTTAAAATTAAAAAATAAATAATTTTAGGTAGTTTAAAAATTTTACAAAAAGAGATTTATTTTATAAAAATTTTATAAAAAGAAAACATTATTATTTTATATTTGGTTATATTAGTTAAAAAATTGATTATTAGTTAGTTATTTTTAAATTTTATAATATCTTCCTTAATTTTTATTTCATAAGAATGATTTATTATTATATTATTTTAAAATTTTATAATATTATCGCATGTCCTACCTTTTTAAAATACTTTCTCTCATCTATCATATTAAATTATTTTCAAAAGCTATTTAAACTAATTTCTTAAATTACACAGGAATCTAACTTTTTTTGCTTCAGATTTTAATTATTTTTAAAAGTTTAAAAGAACATCATAAAAATTCACAAAATAAATTTTAATAAAGTTTAAATTAGTTAGTAGAGAAGTAAAATGTGCCCTTTGATGAGTGTGAAATGTTATACCCTGTCTGTCTTATTCACTGAAATTTCCTTCATTTGGCCTCTCAGATTTAGATTTAGTCATGGAAAAATATATTTAAATTTAAAATTGACTCTGTTTCCACCGTCTCCCTATAGTGAACACCCAAATGTCTTGTGAATTTCTTGCATGCCTGGCTTCCATCTTGCTGTGAGATACATAACCAACATTATTAATAAAATTGCTCTATTTTTAACAAATAGAGACAACTTGCATTTCTTTTCTTGACAATTTATATATAATATAAAAACTCTAACAAAGTGCAATATTCACTATTCATAAATAATATGGCTAATGGCTTTATGTGTTAAAGGGAAAATTAATCCTCTTCTCATCATAGTAGTTTTTGTCAAAATTTGTCTTGCATGAATGTTATTCCACTTAGTATATATGCTTGAATTTGAAAAGATCATAATTCAGAACCATTTTTTTGCTATTAATTAATTATTTTTTGGGTTGTGTTTGGCAAATAAGGTATAAAATTAAATAGTTAGTAGTAGTGTATGTAGCCAAAATGCCACCTCTTTTGTGTTTCATAATATATTACTTTTACTGTTAAAGAAGTATATCTCTAAAGCAGTGGGTGCAAAACTTGAAAAAAGTTTATATTCCAGGAACAATGTCTCTCTTTTGTGTTTCTTAGTATATATCTTCAGGCCAATTAAAGCTGCTCTTAAAAGCTCAGTCTTCCTGAGATGTATATGATCAGAGTTAGACATGATTTCCCTTTAATATCGTAACCATAGGACTGCACATCTTTTTTATTAAATGCTCTTATGCAGTAGAGTACAAGCACGGGGTCTTCATTAATTTGGATAATTTCCTCTCATAGGAAAGGATTTGTGTGTGTGTGTGTGTGTGTGAATGAGGGATTCAAAGTCATTTTTGCCTTCTAAACATTTGCTTAGGGTTTGTAGGTATATCCTAAATTCAATTTTGGGTCAAAATACTTCCTGAGCGTTTAAAAATGTATTTGTTTGTACCTTATCATTGATGTGCTAGTTAACCAATTTTTTTTTTTAACAAAAATGTACACATGACACTTCACATGGTATCCAAGTCGGATGTTCAAATAGAAATTAATAAGGTCAAATTTGCCTTTAAAGTATTTAGTTAGGGACATCGGGTGTCATGAACTTAATTTTGAGTCATTTGCCCTTAAATATTGTAAATCCTAACTGCATGTGTCCTGCATCATAGACGCGCATTAATTTAAGTTAGTGGTCTCTTGTGGGTGCACACATGGCATTCAAGTGAATGCTTAGTTAAAAAAAAAAAAAAAATCTTCTCTAATATAACAGTCAGAAATTAAATTGAAAAAAAAAAAATCCTTCATGCATATATTTGGCGCATGTCAACCCGACTCAATTTTTAAAAAAATTATTCTCTCCCCTCTCAATCTCGACGCGTTGCCTTCTTTACATTGTATCAATCCCAAAACCTAATTCAGATTTAAACAAGCACTTGCCCTCTCTCGCAAGAAAAATACGCTTCAATTGTTGGAATTGAGGGCAAATGCTTGTTGGGTATACATATGGATAAATACTGGCTTTGTAAAGGGACACGGCATAAAAATATCCTTATCACATCCAAATGAACAGGAGGAGGTTGTTGGAACATGATGTTCCTTCAAGGTATGATCCACAGGCAAAGAGTTATAAATTAGTTTCCATACCAGCAAAATATGTTTTCTAGGGCAATCAATCTTCCAAATGTCATGCTGCAAGGTTCTCAAAGAGAGATCCCTTCTTAACAGGAATTTAAACCATCTTTGGCATTATAATTTCCTTAAGAAGTGCCAAAATGATTTTATCTGAACTACCGTGAAAGATAAAGGAATCTTCAAAATGGAATCCCTCATGTTTGGCAATGGGACATTTCTCTTCCTTGGCCACCACAACTGATGATCAAAAGGGATACTTTAACCAGAAACAATTTTTCAACTTAGCTTAGGCACAATTAAATCTGCACTATCTCCTAATATCCTTCCAAAACCAGGACACATTATATGGAACCTTATATATTTGCGACTTGTTTAGATCAAAGTATTTTTTTTTTTCCGTAGTTTCAGCTAACAGTGAGTTTTCTCGAGAATCCAAGATTCTCAAAATTGCTTACCAAGAAGAGAGACATTTTCACTTGGTGAGTGGGTCTTATGCCAAGTCCGCCATCCTTTTGAGAAGTGAAGGCCGCATCTTTGTGAATGAAGTGCATTCTGTTCTTCCCCTCATTAAATTCCCAGAAGAAGTCAATGCAAAGCGAATCAATGATTTTACAGCATTTCAAGCGGAGTTTGAAGCCTGATAATTGATAAAAATATTTGAAGCTGACAGTATTGACTTGATCAATGTCAATCTTGATGCCTGCGACAGTAATCTACGTCTCCAAGAGAGCTTATTCTTTTCTGGACAGAATCCACAATTGCATGATAATGTTTCTTTATTTTTTCCAGCATCTATCCATGTACCCACATATTTCCCAATCTTTTCATAAATATTCAACCCCAGATATTCCACTATGAGCTGCCCGTTGACTTTTGAGAGTTGATGATCTTCCCTGATAAACCACAGTACGAATCAATAAAATTTTTAACAGCTATGACACTTCCATTTGTGCATTTAAAGAAGAGAATTGAGTCATTTGCATATAGAAGATGCAAAATGGGTCGTGCCTCCTGACAAATTTTGATTCCTTCCCATCGCTGATGAGTAATTAAAGTAGGATAGAACATTAGTTGCCAAAAAATAGATATAGGGCGATAGTACGTGAATCACGTTGTCTTATGCACAAGTTTGGAACAAAGTGCTGGGATTGGCGTCTATTGTGCAAAATTTAATAAGTGACCGTAGAAATACAAGAGAGAATCATTTGAACCCATGAGTTAGGGTATTCCATCGACTTCAAAATGGCTTCAATGAAACGCCACGATAGGCGGTCAAAAGCCTTGGAAAAAAATCAATATACAAAGCTGCAAGATTCTTTCTGCCTTTCTTGAAGTATGGATTATACATGTTCATATAACATCTCCAGCCAACAAAACATTATCTGTGATTAGTCTGCCCTTTAAAAAAGCACTCTGAAAAGGACTTATCAGCTTGGGGAGAACCTTTTTTAATCATTACAAATGGTTTTGGAAATAATCTTATATGTCACGTTTCTTAAACTTATAGGCATCAAGTCTTGGCTATTTATTGAGTACAAAAAAAAAAAAGTTGTTGTCAAAATTTTCCTCTAGTAATAATAAATGTTGCTATTAAATATGTTTTTCTTAAAAATAAAAATTTAAAAATAATTATAAATTATACTTAATAATTTTGCAAAAATATTTTTAAAAGTTTAAAAAAAACAAATTAAATTTGAAAAATATAAAATTAAAAAATAAATTATATTAATTAAAAATTAATATAATTTGATTTTAAAACGTGTTAAATTAAATAAAAATTATAAAATTATCAATGAATTATTAAAAAAATGTTGGAATTATTTTTTTTAAGTTCATTCAAAAATATAATATATTATTAATTATTTTTAAAATAAAATAATATAAACTTTATAAAAGTGTAGTAGTATATGATTTGTTAATTTTAAAACACCAAATTCATTGCAACTCAACTAGCAATAAGGTAAGTATTAAAGATAGAACCTAAGGTCATGGGTTCTATTTTAAGGCATGGTTCATATGTAACAGGTGATGTGGCATGACGTGGATGTTGGTGGATGACATGGCCCAGACATGGGATGGATTGGAAGGAATAAAATTTGATATTTAATATGTTATCTAATCTTTTCATGAAATTTCTCTCAAAATGTTTTTGAGAAGCTCTTTCAAATTATTTTGTGAGAAGCATTTTTTCTCAAATTATTTGGAGGGAAATTATTTCTCTCAAAACATTTCGAGAGAAAAACAAAATTCCTGTGAATTTTAATTCGCTTAATTTTTTAAGAAAAAAAATTGAGAGAGATATCTTTTCATTTCGGGTTTTAATGTTCTCTCGCAAATAATTCTGAGAAAAGAAGACCTGATTGTTTGGACCTTAACATCCTTGGGAATGAGAGTGATAAAAGTCTTGTTGAGTGCTCTAAGGAGTTGACCCGAGTGCCAGAAAGATTTAACCCTTGAGAAAACATCAAATTTAACTAAATCCCAATGCCCCTGATAAAACCTGACATGATAACCATCAGGTCTGGGGCACTATCTTAAGATAAAATATAGGATTTTATCTAGCTAAACAGAGTTCAGTGACAACATTAGATCTTCAATACAAATGTGATAACCAAACATATTCTTATTATGTTAAACTGTATACGATATACCTTATATAGGCACATACAGAAGTTAGCCCTTAATTGGATGATCTACCTAAAACGTGATATATAAGCTCGTGTAAATGTTGGATACGCCAAAAGAAGAAAAACATTGTGTGGACTAGAATCATTTCAACTTTATGATCCACTGGTCCAAATTCCAAGTTCTCTCCGTCAACGTTAATTTGTTGATCAGTGTATATATTTTCTTAGGAACTAATTCGTTCTTTTCTTCCACGTCCAACTCACGCCTTTCAGCTTTGAATATCATATTCCAAGCACACATGAGAGAGAACGGAACATTGAACAAACCACCAGAGAATTCACGGAAGGTTCCATGACTATTTTGCTCATGCCTATAGCGGATACCAAACATCGAATCATTAAACCAGTCGAAATCGATCCGCCCTTTAAAAAGACACATGCAAATGCAATGTATAGAGTATGTGCGTGTATTACATTACATTATATATTTTTTATTTGGATAAATTATAATATAATGTAATACATGATGACGATAAAAAATTCGTTCCATTTGATATTAAATTTTCCACAAAAAATGATGTTTTAATTAATATAAATAGTTATATAAATATAAATATATATGATCATTTATCATATAATAAAAAAAATATTAATAAATATGTTTCAAAAGTATCAAATCTAAAAATTTTGGAGAGGATAACATATGTGAGAAGTGTTTTAATTTTGGTTGTATTTGATAATTTTCAAGTATTAAAATTTAATGGTTGTGATGATTTAGACATTTATTGATGGGTGGATTTAGGTCCCTGATCAAATCCAAATCTTATCCTTTATATATTCATTGAACAAGCCAACAAACATTCATCCCACACTTCCAATCATGGCATAAAAATAGGTGAAAAAAAATTAAATATGATCAATGAAAGGAACTTATTCATCTTTTTCTTCTATTTATACTAAAATATGCATGTATACATGTACCATTTCATAGATGATGAAAAACTTTTTAAACGAAAACTAGTGGGAAATGTAGATAGTGAATTAAGTAAATTTATTTGTTGTGTGCCGATATAATCCGAATTCATGTACCAAAGGATGCTAACTAATTAGAAAAAAATAATTAAACTATTTCTTTTGTGTCGATATAATTCGGTTTCATGTATCAAAGGTTATTTGTTTTGAATTCGCGGTCATTGTTTTCTTATAAGTTCAGTGCTCTTGCGGGCGGATTGAAACGAGACTGGATAGCATTATTGTAATTAAGTCCAAAACATAATGGGCAAAGTGGATTTTCATACCAAATCAAATCCTATTTAAACCAAAACTGTTCGATTCTAATAACCGAATCCACTAAACCATGAAAGCCCTAATCCTCTGATCTCTCCCTGCTCCTTCTCGCAGCCACATCCACCATCTCCCTCAGTCCATCAGCCGCCGTCCCGGCGACAGCGATTTCATCAGGTCAGCTTGCAACACCACCCTCTACGTGACCTCTGCCACT
>NW_026557065.1:0-28476 GCF_029017545.1 Prosopis cineraria | reverse complement strand
TGCATGGCTTACTATTTTGTGTTTTTTTGGCCACTGTGATTAGTTTGGTACCTCTTTCAACTCCAGTATGTGCATTCCTTCTTTGTAAACAAGTTGTTTACGTTTTTCAAAAACTTGTAAAGAATTTTGTTCGTCTCCAATTTCAACACAGCAAAGTTGTAGAACTTCAAGAAGCAGTTGACGCATGCTCTGGAAGCCTAGAGCAAAAAACCACGTTTAAAATTGCTAAGTCTGAAGTTGTAGTCATTGTGGGATATATTTCAGAGTCAATATCTTCAGCATTATTGGCTAAAAAGGGTAACTTTCTTTTAGCCCTAAAAATAAACCTTTGTGGATTGTTGATTCTAGAGCATTGGATAATAAGACCAATTGCCATCAATTGTTCTCTACTTATGTTCCAAGTGCTGGCAATCTAAGTTTAAATTGCATATGGCTCTTTTGCTCTTGTTGTTGGGAAAGAAAGTATCTTTATTTTGGATTCTATAACTTTGGAATCTATCCTCCATCTACCAAAATTAGCATGTAACCTGTTATCTATTAGCCAATTGACAAAACACCCTAAATGCGTGTGTTAATTTTCTTCTTCCCACCTATTGCATTTTCAGGATTTGTCATTAGGGAGGAGACACCAACATGCAACTAGTAAATGCAATAATATTACCAACCTCTAAAACGGAGGATCTTATGTCATGGCATTAGAGAATGGGCCATTAAAATATCCATTACCTATCTCATTTGTTCCTGTCTCCTTGTTTGAGTAATAACAATAATGTGAAGTGTGAAGTGTGCGAACTAGCTAAATACCAATGGACATCATTTCCAAGAACAAAGTACACACCTACCAAGCCTTCTGCTACTACACAATGACTTGTGAGGACCATCTCATACTCCAAACCATACCAAAACAAAATGGGTAATTACCTTCATTAATGATCATACTCATGCTTGTTTGGTTTATCTCTTAAAAGACAAGTATGAGGCCACATCCATGTTCATAAATTTCTACACCATGATAAAAACCCAATTCAATACTAGCATCTAAGTCTTACACACTAACAAAGGTACTGAATATTTCGCTTTCCTCTAAATGCATGATATTGTCCATAGAAGAACCTATGCTTATGCACCCCTAACTATTGGATAAGGGCCTAAGGCACCATACGCCCATATCAAGATTAGACCTATTTTTCCTTATTTAAATAAGATCTGCTATCTATTATTAATATCTGATTTCATCCCTTATCAGCATTTGATTTGATTTGCCAAATTATAGGAGAGATATTAGTGATTAGTGTAGATTCTCTTCCTCTCATCTCTTCTATATATGTTCTACCCTAATTATAGCATGGTATTAGAGCTTTGGTTTGTGATCAATGGCATATAGGGCAGCCCTAACAAACTAGCCGCGAGTCTTCACCACAGGTGACGGCACAATATTATCAACCAACAAAGACTCACAAGGTACTGGCTTGAATGCGCACAACATGAACTCTCCCTTCAGGACATTGAGTTCAAGGAATGATTCATTCTCGCAAGTTGTGATTGTTCATCGTCTCAATGGCAACAACTACCTCCAATGGTCGCGACATATTTGATGCTTGTTCGAGGAAAGAATCACGAGAAATACCTCACAAAGAATCCTCCAAACAATTACAAATGCAAAGTTCAAGTCTCACTGGGCAGAAAACAATATGGTCATGGCCTGGCTCATGAATTATATGATTATCGAGATTGGTAAAAATTACCTATTGGCAACTATAGCCATAGAAATATGGGAATCTGCGAAGTGCACCTACTCAGTCAAGGATGACACAGCTGCCATGTTTCAAGTGAAGCAATTGCTTCAAAATCTCTTGCAAGGAGAGCAATCTGTCACTCAATATTAAAGTGCTTTCATGAGGCTATGGCAACATATTGATATTTATGAGGTCCATTAATGGACTCGCCAGAAAGATGGAGAGTACTATAGAAAGATTATTGATCGAGAAAGGTGCTGAGTTTCTATTTGGACTCAATGACTCTTTGAGGATGTTCGCGGACATATAATGGGCATGAGGCCTCTTCCATCACTAGAAAATTCCTTTAACATGCTCAAATGTGAAGAAAGTCGAAAGATTTTGACTCAGGGACATCCAATGCCTTCTTCTACTTCACTCGAAGGTTCTACACTTGCTGTCAAAGGAAATCAAGGCGATATGAAGGGTAAGAAGTCTGGAAGGTGTGATCACTGCAATAAAAACAGACATACACGAGAAACCTGTTGGAAGCTACATGGCAAGCCTTAGAATTTCAAACAAAAAGGAAAGGGACTGTCAAGACCACAACAGAGGCTGAAACTAAGGGATTAAACACTGAAGAGCTGTTGGTCTTAAGGAAAGTTCTGGAGAAGCATTCTGCATCTGCAAAAATGTGAGAATAATACTCCTTCTGTGACTAGGGCACAGGCAGGTAGAGCTTTAACTCAAACTTTTGATAGTATGAAAAAAATCCAACAATATTTGGATCGTCGATTCTAGGGCATCTGATCATGTAACAGGTTTTAGGAATCTATTTTCTAAATTTAGTGAATTTTCTAAGCATGAGACTGTTTAAGTTGCAAACGGACAGTATGCTAAAGTATTCAGATCTGGCACTGTGATAATCTCTGAAAATATTATGTTGAAGGATGTGTTATATGTACCTGAGATTAAGTGCAGCTTATTGTCTATAAAATGTGCGGCATCTCAATTAAGCTGTCGTGCTATTTTTGACAAAAGTGGCTGTGATTTTCAAGACTTGGCCTTGGGGAGAATGATTGGCAATGCTAAGGAGAGGAATGGGCTCTACTATATCCATGAATCTCCATCAATAAAAGTCATGGCGCTTTTTCTGTTTGATGAAGACTTGATGTTATGGCACTCTAGGTTAGGCCACCCTCATCCACAATATTTGCAACTTTTATTTCCAAATATCAATAAAGAGTTAGTTTCTGAATTTCATTGTGAGACTTGCCACTTTGCTAAAAAAGTTCAAAATTCTTATCCATCCCACAAATATATACACCAAGTCATCCTTTTGCTCTCATCCACAGTAATGTTTGGGGTCCATCCAAATTTGAAACAAATTCTAAAACAAGATGGTTTGTAACATTTATTAATGATCATTCTCGCTTGACTTGGGTATTTCTAATGAAAGAAAAATCAGAAGTTTTCAATATCTTCAAAAACTTTTATGCCTTTGTTCAAAATCAGTTTCAGACTTCCAAAAAAATTCTTCGAAGGGACAATGGGAGGGAATATGTGAATCTGAATTTTCAAAATTTTGAAAGAAAAAGGCATGCATCATCATACATCTTGTGTTTACTCACACCAACAAAATGGTGTGTCTGAAAGAAAAAACAGACATTTACTTTAAGTAGCTAGAGCTATTATGTTTGAAAGTCATGCTCCAAACAAATTTTGGGGGGGTGCTATTCTTACATCCGCTTATCTTATAAATCGCTTACCCTCCAAAACTTTAAATTTTGCCACACCCTTTCAAAAGTTTTCTGAAAGTTTTCCTAACTCTCCTCTTACTACCAACATCCCTCAAAAGATTTTTGGGTGCACAGCTTTTTTTTATAATGAGGGAGCAGGACAATTGGATACTAAAGCCATAAAATGCATTTTCTTGGGTTATTCTTCTAATCAAAAAGGGTATAAATGTTTTTCTCCTGTCACCAATAAAGTATGTGACCATGAATGTTCACTTCCTTGAAAAACAACCCTATTACTCCAAATCACCCATTCAGGGGGAGACTACTGAGAATAAATTTGAGAATAAATGGCTGATTTGTAACGATCATCATATATATTCCAAATCTGGACAGAAACAGGATGTTCCCCATATATCACTAGATGACACCTTTAAACATACTGACTCCTTTGATTCTACAACCTTACCTCAATATACTGATGTTTCACCAAGAATCAGTTCAGATCCTCACCAAACAGACTCTACAAATTCTGGAAATTCCCAAAACAGATCAGATTTTCAGGATATTAATCCTTTTGAACCTCTTAGCTTGTTCCTTGATCACCTCAAAACTAGGGTGGAGGAACCTAATTGTGCTAGTGAGCAGGACCATAACAGAGAGAGCTGAAACCATTTCTATTCCAATGCAAAGCCATGACTCCACACCTAAGGTGAGTCTTAAAGACCTACAATGGCCCATTGCTCTTAGAAAAGGGAAGAGGAGTTGTACCCAACATCCCATTGCAAGGTATGTTTCCTATAAGAAACTTTCTCCCCATATGAAGACATTCGTGGTGAATGTTGAACAAGTGAAAATTCCTAATAGTTTTGAAGAAGCTATAACTGATCATAAATGGAAGCAAGCTATAGATGAAGAACTAAGGGCACTTTACAAGAATCAAACTTGGAACATCACCAACTTGCCAAAGGGAAAATCTGTTGCTAGCAGTAAGTGGGTTTTCACTATGAAATATAACCCTGATGGAAGTATAAACAAATATAAAGCTAGATTAGTTGCAAGGGGTTTCACTCAGACCTATGGTATAGACTACTAAGAGAACTTCTCCCCTGTGGCCAAACTCAACTCAATTAAGGTATTATTATCATTGCTGCTAATCTAGATCGGCCACTTCACCAATTGGATGTTAAAAGTGCATTTCTAAATGGTGACCTGAATGGGGAAGTATGCATGGAGATTCCTCTTGGTTTGAGAAATTCTGAAAACTCTCATAAAGTTTGCAGGTTGTACAAATCACTATATGGATTAAAACAGTCTCCAAGAGGTTCGACCAATTCTCTTGAGCTATCAAGTCTTGGGGATACAAACAGTGCCAAGCAGAGGACACGACGTTTGTCAAGCATTGTGGAGAAGAATTAGCATTCCTTATTGTTTATGTGGATGACATCGTGTTGACAGAGAACGATGTGGAAGAAATCACTAAACTAAAGGGAAATTTGGCAGCAGAATTTGAGATTAAAGATCTTGGTCCCTTAAGATACTTCCTGGGAATGGAAGTGGCAAGAACACAAAAGGGGATTAGTGTATCACAATGGAAATACACTCTAGATTTATTAAAGGAAACAGGGATGTTGGGGGCAAGGCCTGCACACACTCTAATGGAACTAAATCAAAAGTTGACAATTAAACCAGATGGCACAGCAGTAAACAAAGAAAGATATTAGAGGTTAGTGGGAAAACTAATTTATTTGTCCCACACATGACCTGACATATGCTTTCCAGTTAGTGTTGTGAGTCAATTCTCTAATGCTCCTCAAAAGGAACACATGACAACAATTTACAAGATTCTTAGATACTTGAAGAAGACTCTTGGACAACAACTATTTTTTGCAAAGAATGCCATCAAAAATGTTGAATTATTCACTGATGCAGATTAGGGAGGCTCAAAGAGTGATAGAAGATCAACTACTGGGTATCATTCTTATGTGTGGGGAAATTTAGTGAGCTGAAGGAGTAAGAAGCAACCAGTAGTGTCAAGAAGTTCAGCAGAATCAGAGTACTGAGCCTTATCACTAGGAATATATGAAGGAATGTGGATCATTCGTCTCTTGAAGGAATTGAAGATTGATCCGAATGGTCCAATTAAAGTATGGTGTGATAATATGTCAGCCATAAAGATCGCTAACAACCCTGTTCAACATGACCGCATGAAGCATGTGAAAATTGATAGACACTTCATCAAGGAAAAAATTGAAGCTAAGGTGATAGATCTATCTTACATCCCTTCAAGGAACCAGATTGCAGATATTATGACTAAATCCTTGACCCAACACAAATTTGAAGGACTCAAAAGCAAGCTAAGAATGATTAACATCTATTCGCCAGCTCGAGAGAGTGTTAGATAAGGGCCTAAGCGCCATATGCCCATATCAAGATTAGACCTATTTTTCCTTATTTAAATAAGATCTGCTATCTGTTATTAATATCTGATTTTATCTCTTATTAGCATTTGATTTGATTTGCCAAGATTATAGGAGAGATGTTAGTGATTTGTGTAGATTCTCTTCCTCTCATCTCTTCTACATACGTAAACACTTCTTATGAATAAAATATCAACATTGTTCTGCCCTAATTATAACACTAACAAAATTGGGTTGTAGGAAGGAAAAAAAGACATATCCTTGAAGTTACTAGAACACTCTTATTCACTTGCAATCTCCGTAAGTTTCATTGGGGAGATACAATTTTGACTGCAACCTACCTCATCAATCAAATGCCCATTCAAGTCACTTACAAAGCGTTTTTCCCACACCCCATATTGAAACCAATCTCCCTCTTCATGTGTTATATCCACTAAAGCAATAAACTTGAACCTCGTGCTACCAAATGAATATTTCTTGGCTATTCACCTACTCCAAAGGAATGCAAATGCTTTGACCCTCTTTCCAAACACATTTGTAAGCCTTGATGTTATCTTTCATGAAGATACTCCTTTCTACGCTAATTCTTCAATTCTAAAAGGTGAGTATAGGTAAATCTTAGACTTGGGAACAAGAAACTAATAAAGAATGGGTGCTACTCTATTCATAGTTCACACCAACAGATACATTACCACCAAGAACTATCAGAGCCAGTACTATAAGAAGAAGTATATAGGACTTTACCTCCAGAGTTTGATAAAGATAGGAGTGATCAAGTGTGCAGGTTGAAGAAATCTCTACATGGCTTCAAGCAATTTCCTAGGGCATTGATTGAAAGGTTCTTGAGAATCATGACACTGGAAGGCTAAAAACAAGGATTCTCAAACCATACGATGTCAGTTCAAACCTCTGAAGCACGGACACGCCAAAATCAACGCCGTGTCCGTGTCGGATATGTATCCAACACGGATATTCGTCCTGTATGCGGATGCGGCGTGTCTCCTTTTTTTTTAAAACGGGCAGACACGGGCGGTTGCTGGTGGACACGGGTCGACGCGGGTAGGATGTGAAACGTAGCTGGTTTCGGGCATTTTTTTTCCCCTAGATGCCCTACTTCACGAACGCCAACTGATCCCTTTCATTCCCAAGTCCTTCGCCTGATTCGCGTCATTCTGCTCTGACCCAGCGACCCTCCACTGCAGCCGACCATCGTCCTTCCCTCCTTCTCCCTCCAGCTCGAGCAAGGTAATACTCTCCTCTGTCGCTCTGTCTCTCCGAGCCACTGTCGCTCTCTGACTCCGCCTCCTCAGTCACTGTTTCGGTGTCTTCCTCGATCATTGTGTTGCTCTTTGTCTCTCCTCTTCAGTCGCAACTTAGAGAGGTCATGATCTTGGCTGCTGTTCTTTGTTATTATGGGGAAAGAGTGATCTATAGGAGAGCTATTAACCAAAAAAAATGTTGGTTTTCCCTTTTCATTAACTTTAATTTTTTCGTTTTTCATGATCCTATTTTTTAAAAACAAATTTAGCTTCCTTATGTAGTCTTTACAGTTACAATAATAGCAAAGCTTAAATTTAGATAATTTTTATTTATTTATTTTAATTTTTTGTTTACAGTTACAATATTTATTAATTTAAGTTTATTATTATTTTTTGTCACTTGATATTGCTTAATTATTTAATTATTTATATATATGTATATAAATATTTAATATTTAATTATTTATATAGCCGTACCCGTATCCTAAAATTTTTAAAAATTGCCATATCCACGTATTGGTACCCGTATTGGTGCTTCATAGGTTCAAATTGAAAGAGGTAAGAGGTGCATCCTTATTGTGCATGTTGATGAAATAATTCTTACATGAGACCATATTGAGGATAACAAGAGCAAAGACGCTTTCAAGAAAGAATTTGAAGCCAACGATCTCAAGGATTTGACATATTTTTTGGAAATGGAAGTTGCAAGGTCAAAGCAAGGTATCTATGTATCTCTGAGGAAGTATGTACTTGACCTTATAAAGGAAACAAGCATGTTAGGTTGTAGGTTTGTTGAAACTCCTATTGTCGTTTCGAAGAAGAAAAGGAAGCGTAAGAAGAATAGTCAAGAAGAGTTGAAGACTATTCTAATAATGAGCTTGAAGCAATAAAGGAAGACATTGAGAAAAAAGAGGTTGATGACAAAGAAAGATATAAGAGACTCGTGGAGGAATTGATTTATCTCTCCTATACAAGACAGGCAAGATATAGCTTTTGCAATGAGTGTAGCTAGCCAATACATGTCCAAGCAAAAGAAGCATTAGGAAGCAACCTATAAGATCTTGAGGTACCTAAAAAGTACTCCTTGTGGAGGATTATTCTTCTTAAAATAAGAACGAAGAACCATAGTGGTATAAACAGATGCAAATTGGGGAGAAACTCATCTTGCTAGAAGATCAATCTCTAGTTATTGTTCCTTTGTGTGGGGAAATTTGGTTCCATGGAAGAATCAAAAGCAAACTGTTGTGTCTAAGAGCAGTGATGAGTCCAAATTAAGAGCATTGGCTCAAGGAATAATGGAACAGCTGTGGATAAAACAAGTCTTAGAAGAGATGCATGTCAAAGCGGACTTACCACTAAAACTCTATGGTAACAATATGGCAGCAATAAGCATGCCCTTAAATCCTGTTCAACATGAAAGATCCAAACATGTGAAGGTGGGATAGACATTTTATCAGAGAAAAAGTACAAGAAGGAATCACATTTGATTTATTTGCCTACCAATCTTCAAGCTATAGATGTATTGACTAAGGGGTTACTCAGCCTACCTTTGATAGGAGCATAATCAAGTTGGACATGATTAGCATTTATGAGCCAACTTGAGGGGAGTGTAGATATTGTAATTATTGAAAGTATTCTTTTCTATTTATTAGGATTTATTAGTCATTGTCTCCTTAGTTTTCCATCTTGAGGTACAAATACCCATTTATACCATACTATTCAACATGAATAAGAAATACATTTTTTCTCCTAAATTTTGACACAAACCCAACGATACACTAAGTCACTTATGAGATGATACTAGAATGAATTCCTTGACAACATTCAAATCAATATTTTCAAAACCGGACTGAACATTGAACCGGAGATGCTAGTAATTCACAGTTCGCATGGGTCAAACTAATGACATAATAATTAAATTAAAAAAAATATTGGGAGCACATAACTTTGGCTCCCTGCACTTGCTCGTGTTTTGCTATAAGTTCCTATACTTTTTTTTTTGTGTTTTAGGTCCCTACATTTTTTTATTTAAAAACCTAGAACACCAAAAAAAAAATTGCAAGGACCCAAAGTTATATTTTCTCAAAATTATTATATATATATTACCAAAAAAAATTATATATATAATATAAATATAAGAAATAAATATAAAATTGCTACATAACTTGAAAATAAAGCTAAATATTCCAAGTTAATTGTGACTTAATAAGTCTCATGACACAACATAATATCAAATGATTCAGTACCAACACTCACAACAAATATCCCTATACTAATTTAGATTTTTTTTGACCTGAATGTTTATTCAGATTAAGACATATAAAAAGAATGAAAATGATTTATCAAAAAAGGTGTCCCAAAAAAAATGAAAACAAAGGTATTATTTTGATACAAGGTTAAAATTGGAACAAAGTGGATAAACCAAATTTGCTTTCACCTTCTCAGTGTTTGAAAAGTGAGAGGTCTTTTTCAAGGTTAAAATTAGAATAAAGTCAAAAAAAAAAAAATTGAGCCATCTAGTTTTCACAAAACTGCTCTGGTTTGCAGTTTTTTAACGGTTCTCGGTCTCACCACTGGTACAAAAGCTAAAACAATTTTGTGGTTCAAATCGAGCTAAAACATGAACCAACTAGTGGTTTAACCAATCGGACCATCCGGTCCAGTTTCCAAATCATTGATTCAAATGATAGACTTAAGAAATGGCACATGGTTAAACAACTTATGAAACAAAAGTAAATAGTAAAATTTTTTATTTGAAAATTAAGCATTCTTACTAGTGAAACTGTTATAGTAGTATCCATATCAAGCATCATTCTGATTTGTGAATTTCATAGTCATCCAGGAGGTCTGCTACGTCAATTAAAAGTTTGAAAAGCAAACCTGCCTCATCATTTAACATATCGCCAGGGATCTCAATGCAAAAATATTGATAGTGAACACTGCATAAAAGAAAGCTCAAAAACTACAACAAAGTGGTTCACTAGAACTACCAGACCCTTATCTTAATATGACTTTCCATAGATGCTTTATGATATTTTATAAAACAAAAATGACCAGATTTTATCCTTAATGTAATCATGCATTAGGTGTCAGAGTCAGATTGAGAAGAAGACCACTTACTGATGCCAGAAAAACTACAAAGTATGGCATGCAACAGGACTCTAACCTGTGATAATAAGGCAGCATTGATTCCAATGTCAAAGAACTGTAAGAAAATACTAATTGTCCTTGTTACAGGATCAACAGAACCATCCTGCCATTGAATAAGATTATTGCAAAATAAAGACGCCAATTAGGGAATCTTAACTACATCCAATTGAAAGTTAAATCTAAGGATTTATTGAGGGAAAAAAGATACCTGTTTGAAAACAACACTTTGCAATGACTGCAAAAAAGATTCAATCAATTAGCCAAGTCAATGCGAACTACAATGAAAGAGAAAAAAGAAGTATATCAAGTCTGAAGAAAAATCATCAAACTACAATCATTATTATCATCACCAGATAGATTTTACCAACAGAAAGCACTTTGATAAAACCAGATGCTTAGCCATCTTTTGTCAATCTTTTCTAGATCATCAATACCACTTAGCAGAGGAAGTCTTTCCTAACAGTTTAATACCTACTAAGCCAAGGGAAATTTTATCAAACTACTATAAGACCAACAATGCTATATGATAGTGAATGTTGGGCCTTGAAATGACAACAAAAACATAAAGTTGGGATAGTAGAGATAAGGATGTTAAGATGGATGTGTGGGCATAGAAGATATAAGATTTGTAATGAACATGCATGAAGAAAAGTTGGCATGTCATATATTGAGGAGAAAATGCTTGAAAATCCTTTAAGATGGTTTGGACATGTATAAAGAAGGTTGTTGGAGGTGCCGATAAGAAGAGTGGAAGAGACAACTTTTGAGTTTTGCAAAGAGAGGTAGTGAAAAACCAAAGAGAACACTCAATGAAATTATTGAACAAAACCTTTTGATTAATAATATATCCAAAGAATTAGTTGTTAATAGAGTATAATGATGTCTTACAATCTACGTAACCAACTCCAACTAATGGGACAAGACTTGTTGTCATCATCGTCGTATCACGAGTCATAAAGTTTATTAGGGCTTTAACTCATGTTATTTAGCAATGAGTGGGTCTTATCCTAACACTTGACATCTTGTAGAATTAATACCATCAGAGAGTCTCAATCTTACTATGATTAGGAAATTATCCAAAACCTTAGGGAATAAGCTACAAGATGTCTAATTAAAAGGACACAATGCTTTCTTTCACATGAATGGCAAGTTATGCAAGTACTATCAACAAATTACTACCTAACTTAACCCATCAAATCGCAACCTATTGCTCTCAAACCATCCATGCCCTAACTTACCAATATCAACCAATTACCAACCGCCACTCACTCCAAGAAACCTAAAGTTAGTCAATAGATAAAAATTACTCTCACCATCCAATGTCACTATACCTTGATCATTTTATACACACAATAGATGGAACAAACATAACCAAGTAGATTCTGCATGTGCCCCCTCCAAGTTCGAGAATAAGCAGCAGCTTCCTGCAAAATGACAAATTTTCCTATTAAGCAGACTTGAGCATGAAATATAAGTTTATCAATGCTCAGCCACATGAAACATTCAATTAACTGGAGAATAGAATTACTTCAAATATCCACGTCAAATAAATCTATATGAATTGACTGCATTGTCGAGAACCAATTCAACCCAATCCATAATGTGCAGGACCCAAAATGGTTTTACGAGAATTTCTCACAAGGTCATAGTTATCAATGCAGCCTGGAACATTGTCACATAACCAGAAGCCATTTTTGCTGCATACCAGCATTAAACTGCTAAATACATAACAATGCACAGATATAACAACTTTATATGTGTCTGAAAATTCCACTCATAATAACTCCAACAATCATTAAATTAAAAATGTATCAAATTTAAAGCATAATATCAACCTCATAAATGGTTAGCATGTCAAAGTTATAGGACTTCATGATTCCAAATTCATTTGATATTGGAACTTATCAAACATACTATGTAATTTGTTCTCTAAGATGTTGAAGTCATGATTCACATTATGTAGCATTTATATGCCCTTAAACAATGAATTGTCCCTCATAATAACACCAATTATAACTACAACAAAATCTCCAAACAAAGCATTCCTATTACTGATATGATCTTAATCATTTAAGTGACAAGACACCCAAGTTCCCAGTAGGATTAGTTTTAAATTCATTCGGAAATTGGAATGAAATTGTGAGGAAGATGCAGAAAAATGTTCTATTATTCAGCTGTAGGATTTAAATTTATGGTATTGAATGTTACGCTTTAAAAAGACAAATAACATAAAGTTAGAGTAGCAAAGATAAAGATGTAAAGATGAATGTGTGGGCATACAAGAAAAGATAAGATTCATAATAATCACATATGAGAAAGAATTGCGATGGCATCTATTAAAGATAAAATGGTAAAAATCGTTTAGAATAATTTGGACATGTACAAAGAAAGTCATTGAAAGTGCAAGTATAGAGAATGAAGTAGATGGCCTTGAGTCCTATGAAAAGGATAGAGAAAGACCAAAGAAAACACTCAATGAAGTTATTCGATAAGACTTTTTGGTTAACAATATATTCAAATTTTTGGTTGTTGATGGAGCACAATGAGGTCGTACAAACCATGTAGATAACCCTATTTAGTGAAACTAAGGCTTGTTTTTGTTGTATTTAGCCATAGGGTTTACAAAATAAATAGAGAATTAAGTAACCTAGTATTGCACCAAATCTCATATTACAATCAGAATAAAATCAGCAAAATTATTGTAATTAATACCCTATCATATTTGGAAATAAATGGGAAAAAAAAAGTAAACATAATCAGAAACTAAACAGGGTAAGCTATCATTGTTATGGGCCATGATAAATGGGCCCAACTCATCTTGAATAAATTGAAATTTGAATTTGTTACATGGAAATTAGTAATTAGTTGGGAATGGTTAAGATGATTAGTCAGTTAAGAAGCAACATAATAAATAGTGAGAAGGAAGAAATGAGCAGAATACAGAGATTTGCCTTAAAGAGGGGAAGGAAAACAATGTGATTACAGAGACAAAGACAGAAGATGATGATTAAGGAGATAGAGAGTGCAACAAAGAAAAATGAGATCAAATATCATTCTGATTGCAAGGAATACTTTCCAATCACTCCAATTGCTATATCTATTGCTTTTGTAGGAAGCTACGAGGTCAAAGCTGGTAACAAGGCCTACACAATTCTAACTTTAGTGAAGGAGATAGAGAACATGTGAATGAAGGAGAACCCAAGGAAGGTAAGAAGACATGATTCCTCAAGAGCTTGGAGAATTTGAAAATGAACTTGAAAGGTGATAAAGAAAATTTCAACCAAAAGGAACCTAACAAAGGCCACAAACAAGCTTGTCATCACATCAAGCCAACCTAAGCCTCAGTGACAATGTTCTTGAAGTTGCATCGAATTGCTCTTCAGTAGCTATCAAACCACCAAGTAGCAGTGTTTACAGGAAGTTTGGGCATTTCAGCTAGCACTAGTTCTACAACATGAATCAAAAACTTCCACAAGTCACCTTAAGGCCAAACCTTCAACAACAAAGCTTCAACTCAAGCAAGGCCAACATCAACAGAAAACCATCATAGTTTTGAATCAGTGAACAGCCAAAAATGATATTAGGTTTCCTCTATTGCTGCTTCTTCGAGGGTCTTTTGAATGCTAGCAAACCAGCAAATTTTGAAGGGAATGATGGGAGACCACCAAAGCTTCAAGCTAGCAAGCCACTTCACACCATGCACAATGGATACTGTCTAGTTTCCAGTCAAATCCAAGACAATCATTGCAAGGTCAAGCCAATCCTCTAATTGAGTTATGATCGTCAGTTTTCATTACAGAACTGAGTCAGGGAAGCTATTACTTGATAGGGCACTTACATGAGGCTAGATTCCTCATCCTCAAGCACCAAGGTGATGGAGAAAATGAAGGATGGCTATTGAAGCTCTAAAGAAATGACACTTTTGCTTTCTTCCCTTTTTATCTTTTTGGGTTACATTAAGAGAATTAGGACCCTAGACCTCTTTACGCATCCCATCCACACCCTTAACACCTACTAGGTGGCTCGTGGCACTTTTTCAATCAAGAGGAACCTGCACAGCTTTACAAAAGTGGGAAAACAGATGCAAAAGAGAGGCCAGCATGCAAAGAGATCATTCTGGAAGTTCACTGCTACTGCTTTTTCAAGGAGGTATTGAACGTTGCCCCTCATTTCTTGCCTTTTTCTTAATATTTAAATGAATATTTCCAGAGGCTTAGCTGCTGATAAAGCACAATTGCATCGTACAATCCATGAAAGTAACCCCACTTGATGGAATAAGGCTTGTTGTTGTTGTTCCTAATATTCATGACCAGATTACCAACCATCACATTAGGCAACCTCAAAGTGGCCTTGGGATAGAGGAAAAGACAACTGGCTCAACAAGGAAGCAAGGCATAAAGCTAACTATAGTCAAAAGTATCATCTAGGATGTTTTGTACTTGTAGAGGGCCAAACTATTGCTTTTCATTGTCTCAGACTCAACATAGAAGATAGTAAAAGCTGTGTACATCAAGAAGGCGGGCCAGGACACTGGCATATGGAACCAGCCAAGACATTGTGGCAGATGGAACCAGCCTAGTAAATTAGGCACCATCAAATTCAATAAAGCGAGCGAAGAGGTCCTTTGTTGTTCTAGTAGCTCACAAATATTAGAAGGCCCAATTGTTGGACTAGATGCAAAGGTTTTTTTTTTTTTTTGGGGGGGGGGTTCTTGAACGTTGGTGAAAGGAATGAAAGGAGCCTGTACAAGTAACGTAGAAAAGTGGACAATAGGGTCCAATAGTTTTGATGCATTTAAAGGCCTAACGTTTTTTCTTCTTAAAGATTGCCACTTCTAGATTTTCCATTTGTCCAACTAAACCTCTAAATTCTTGAATTTGTTATGATCCTTGAGGACAAGGATCAATTAAGGGGAGAGTATTGTTATATGAGATTAGCAACTAGTTAGGAATGGGTTTAAGATGGTTGGCTGGTTGGTTAGGAGGCTCCTATTAGTATAAATAGGTGTTAATGATGTCTAAGGATTTCAACAATAATCTTTTCTACATTTTTACATAACAAAAGTGAGATTATTGATTGAAGTTCTTAGATGAGAATTTAACAATGGCAGCAACAATATCAGTTATAATAGTAACTAGATACATTTTTCCTGCGCACAAAGTATTAAAGTGAGCCATACTGTTCATAACTTATGAAGCGCAACTTAATGTAGGTTTTATACTACATATGATAATAATGACAATGATGATAACAATGACAACGGCAATGATAATCATCATCATCATCAAAATAATAGTGATAATAACAATTTGTCATCTCCACCAACTAGTACAGCTCAGAAATATAGAAGAAATGGAGAGGAGAACAAAATCAAACAGATTAAAAAAAGGATGGAAAAATAGCATTATATCCATAACAACTACTAGATTTGCCAAAAAGATCTCACAAAAGAAACAGTGAAAGAACCAAAAAAAAAAGACTAAACAGAGAAGAAAGAACAAGAAGAGAACATGATTGATTTTTTTCTCTTACCACTAGTAGAGAAGGCTAGAATCAAGATTGGTCACTTATAGAGTGTACAAACATAGATATGGGTTAAAAGTCAAAGATTTATATTTTTGCGGTGAGCAGAAGGAATTTTAAATTATAGGACACAACCAATGCTGTAGTTGCAAGCGATTACTTGTGACAGGATTTCATTTCATACGAGAATGAGATGTGAGTATTAAAACTCCTCCAGACCAATTGGTTGGAGAGGCTCTAAACTGTGTCAAGGCCAATTAAGCATAAAAGTTTAAGTAGTTAAAGCAGATGTTGAAGCATTAGTTCTATAAAGTAGTACAACTGATATGAATTTCAGCATTGTCTGAGGTAGCGCAAGTCAATACCCCACAGTAACTAGGTGACAACTTTTGCAGGAAATTTCCACTACAGCACAGCAGCTGACAGGACCTCTAGGGGTAAAGCATTGTTTTGGTGCAGGCTGCAAGAGCGCATATCAAATCAAGGCATCTACATCTGTATGTATTATAAAAACTCTAGCAAGCCATACTATTCATGTGGCATAAATAATACAGATCATTCCTTAGACTCCTTGCAATACCCAGGACCCACAATGATTTCACAAAAAAAAAATCACCCAAGAATGCAACTGTAACTAATCTAGTATTTCTTTCAATTGGATCTGACCAAAGGTGTAAAGTTGAAGAAGCCAGCATTCTTGAAAGAAAAGCCTTTAAAAGGCAAAACTCCTTAGTTTTGTTTTGCCAAAGTAATGAAGTAGTGTTTGAATTGATTCATTTGAATTTGAATTTTAGATTCAAAATCTCACATTTAAAATCACTTATTTGGATAGTGTAAAAGATTTTAAAAATAGACAAGAGACATGCTGAAATTCAAAGCAAAAACGGAAAATTGAGAGTGACAAACTTATCTCTATTTTTCAATCAATAAGAGAAGACGACGAAAAATGAGAGCAGAAGCAAGAGTAACAGAGCCACTAATAATGAAAAACATGAAGAAATCAACCGAAATTTCAAATAATGTCTAGTGAAAATTTGAAATTACAAAGAAATTATAATAAAATATGGATTTAGTCAAATCCAAATCCTCATGCATCCAAAATGCAACATGAAATTAGAGGATCAATGATGCAACTCAGTAGGTTCATCAAAACCCAAATAATAACTAAACAAGCACAGAAGCACTAAAAGCTTAACATCCAAACATAATTAACAAGTGGCGAGAATCAGTAGAGATATTGTATTTACTGCATACGATTAGGGAGGATATTGTATTTATTCCTACTCATTACTCATTACTCATTATTATTCATTGTTGTATATACATTATAAATATGATAGACTGCAGATCAGTACACACACTGACTGCGTTTCTCAATCTCTCCCTATTAATTGTCTACTTCAATAACAAACATGCTTTTAAAGTGCTAATTGAAAGTGAGAGAAGAAAAGTATAATCCAAAAAGCAAACCTTCGCTTGGCGAAGCTCATAAATCTCCAAGAACAATTGCTTTGAAAGCTCCTCCAAAGCTTGTACCTCTGCTTCCATGCCTTTGATATCTTCACACATTACAAAATTATATGAAATCACAGGGTAAATATATATTAGATATACCACTTTAAGGAAATGTCTCAACAAGAACAAAGCCAATTAAAAAGAAACGAGTAAACATCAAATATTCATAATTCAAAAATCTATCCTAAAAAATTCCCACTTTTACAGAGAGAGTGGAACTGATAGACCCCCACTGTGGACCTATCCTAGAAGAAAGAAACATATTTCAAGGGAGAGGCAAAAAGCAGCAGCTGTGCCACTTCTTGACTCTGACCAAGAAACAATTGCAGCACGTCCTCAATCTGACCAGGGAGGGGGCTTTCTCAGTGGGAGAAGCTACAACAACAAGGTTGTAATGGAAAGTGGCTTTTTAATGCAGTGGGGAGCTAGTCCCGCAAATTTAGCAAGCAGTGCTTCTTTTTCTCTCTCATAAATCGCAGAACTCAGGTTGTAGGAAAGCATGGTTGATTAAAAATATCTTTTATATAATTCATTTTATAGGCGTACAAGTGTTTAAGATTCTTGTACATTAGTCTCTAGAAAACATTGCATCTCTCTTTTCTCAACATTGACTATCAGGAACTCTTAGCTAATAATCAGAGTATAAAAACAACAGTATGGCTAGATTAAGCTCCAGGGTGCAGGCTCACCATTAGCACAGAAAAATGTTACGACCTGGTTCAATAGCAGAGGAGTACTCGAATGCTTGAAAATGCATAAGAAAAGGAAAAGACCAAAAAGAACCCAAGAAACAGTAGCATATAATATGCTTCAAAGACGGATGGCAATGAAAATAGCACCCAATGACATTCAATGCCCAGCACTCAAACAAAGAAAGCTGGTGTCGTTAATTAAACACAGGGTTGGAGGCAATTTGTAGAGCCACTTGCTTGTCACACCATAACTTTTCAAGTAATAAGGTTTTAAGACCAGCCTTACTTAACAACTGATATATCTACACAACTTCACAAACTAAGGGTACAACAACAACAACAACAACAAGCCTTTATCCCACTAGGTGGGGTCGGCTACATGGATTGCAAGACGCCATTGTGCTCTATCATTTATTAAGCTTTTAGAAATATTATTAATTAAGAGATCACGTTCAACAACTTCCAAGAGTGTTCTCTTAGGCCTTCCTCTACCTCTCTTAATCGGACTCAAAGTTATATGTTCCACTCTTCTCACTGGTGCCTCCCTTGGTCTTCTTTGTACATGCCCAAACCATCTCAACCGATTTTCTACCATTTTTTCCTCAATAGGTGCCACCCTCACTTTTTCACGTATGTGCTCATTTCGAATTTTATCTTTACGTGTATGTCCGCACATCCATCGTAACATTCTCATCTCTGCTACTCCAACTTTATGCTCTTGCTGTCCCGTTAGAGCCCAGCATTCACTACTATATAACATTGCCGGTCTGATAGCAGTACGATAAAACTTTCCTTTAAGTTTATTAGGCACCTTACGGTCACAAATAACTCCTTTAGCTTTTCTCCAATTAAACCACCCAGCTTGAATTCTATGTGAAATATCTCCACTAATTTCGCCATCATTTTGAATAATGGCTCCCAAATATCTAAACTTTTCCACTTGAGGTATGATTTGATCTCCCAATTTAACTTCACAAACTAAGGGTGCCATCCCTAAATTCCATTTCTACACTCAATCAACACTCACTTTGCTTTAATGCTTTTTACTTCACCACATATTAAGTTTCCAACCACAAAAAACACAATACTCTATAGTAGAACTTTTATCAACCTTATATCCTGCCCAATCTACAACAAAAAAGGCATTCAATCTCATGTGCCCATGATTTCCATACAATACCACAACCAGGAGCTCCTTTCAGATAATGAAGGATTTATTCTAAAGCTGCCCTGTGAGTGCTCAAATTAGAGAAGATATGAATTGACCAACTACCCTAATAGAGCATGCAAGATCATAATGAGTCACAGCAAGATAGCTTAATTTTCCTGCCACTCTTATATACTCCATGAAATCTTCAGATGGCTCGCCATCATTCTTGGAAGTTGTAAGTTATGAGTCATTAGGACAATCTTTGATTTACTCAGGCAACACACTTTCCCAAGCTCCTCTAGAGCAACAAACCCAAGAGGTTCCTCCATATAAACCTCTTCAAGAAGATCACCATGTGAAAAGGCGTTCTTGATATGCAATTGGTGAAAGGGTGAATCATAAATAGCCATCATAGAGATAGAGAGCCAAACGACAGAAAGTTTGGCTACTAAACCAAAAGTGTAAGTAGTCAACGCCACAAGCTGAAGCATAGCTTTGGACAACAAGACAAGCTTCAAGAGAATCTATGGTGCCATCAAGATTAAATTGTGCAATAAACACCCATTTGCATCCAACAGCCTGTTACCTCTATGTATATCTACTAAGTTCC
This sequence comes from Prosopis cineraria, assembly GCF_029017545.1. NCBI lineage: Eukaryota > Viridiplantae > Streptophyta > Magnoliopsida > Fabales > Fabaceae > Prosopis > Prosopis cineraria. The sequence goes on along the minus strand of NW_026557065.1, from coordinate 8,706 downwards.
AAGTGCCATTATATTCCAAGGATGTCATCTCTTCCACCATGGCAACATGCCCACTAGTGTAAGATAAAGCTTCATGAACAGGTTTAAAGACAAAAATAAGACAAAGCTTCATGAACAGTCTTAAAGACAAAAGCAATGTCCAGTGAAGCAATGAAAGAGCTGGAAAAATGAGGTAACTTGTCCTGAGAAACTAATGAGAAAATAGGATAAGTGCATTGGTGTTTGTCTTTCAATAAGGCAATCACAAGATCAAGAGACCGGTTAGAGAACTCTAAAATTGGATCCAGCAACAAAGGAAATAGTGAAGAGCATGGGTCTCTATTGATGGTTGTAGTGTAACCTCAACATCTAGCGTAGACAAGAACTATTGGAGGCCGAGTAGGGCCCGCAACAGGCGTAGGATTACTATAAGTAACATGAGTGATAGTGTATACAAGTAAATCATCTTCCTCCCCTTAATATTTACACAAAAAAGGTGAGATAAAGAAAAAGGTACTTTCACAGAACATGCATCTTCCGAGACAGGGTAGTGGTCAATAGTAGGGAGAAAAACACTAGGATCCCTTTTGAAGGAGAGAATACAAAAAAAGACACATATGAGAGACCTGGGATCCAATTCAGTGACTTGAGGGTGACAATCCTGAAAGAAGCAAATACTAACCAAAAACTTCAGGTACTAAAGGAAACAAAGGGTTGAGAGGAAAGAGAATAGCAAAATGAATGTCACCAACAAATACAAGGGATTGCCCGCGATTAGTCAATAAACAAGCTAAAATCAACCCAAAATGTCTTAGAAGCAAGTGAAGGTGCGACACTGATCAGAGATGGCTACTGATGAAGAAGAAGCTTGAAGGTATTTTGAGACTTGAAAGGCGATTGTGATATGATGGAGAAGAGCCTGGAATTTTGAAAAATCATAGAGGGAATTTTGGTCAGAAAGATTAATTTCCTAGGAAAATATAATTTTCCTTTGGTCTGAGGTGGGAGCCAAATTTCTACTCTCTTCCTTGAATTTCAATTCCTAAGCATTAAATTTCATACCACCAATCAAAGAAATTTATTGATTCCTTTTCCATTTCCTTTTCCTAAAGCTTATTTCCAGTGAACCAAACGAGCCGTCATTCTCAAGTTAAAAGGATAGATACAGAGGGCTATATATACAAGAGAAATCTACACAAATAATAACCCCCACCTAGCTCAACCTCCAACCACCAACTAACTACAATAAATACAATATATTCTAACATATCTTAACACTAGTACTGTCCCCAAAAAAAAAAAAAAAAACTACCACAGCCATGTCATACCACAACATATGGGGCCAGTCTTTGCAACAAAAAGACATATCACACTAGCATACGTCAGGAGACAAAACCTTATGCAGCTTGCAAACTGGCAACATAATGTTCATGTCAAACCTATTAAATACAGAGCCCCAAAAAAAAAAAAGATTTTGTCACCAAAGTCAATTTATTTGGAGCACATAATACAGGGACTATAAAAGGGGGAAATTTTCCCTGTGACAGTCTTGAGTTGGATTTTGCTTTTGGTGATCCTTTTCCATTCTCACTAGAAAAAGGAATATAAAAAAAATTAACCCTTATTGGGCCAGGTAATTAAACATGAGATGCATCATCATGTAATAATGAATAGGGTATTATAAATGATTGTAGGCCTCTAAGCCGTACATGGCAGCAAAAAGGTAATTATAAGATTTAAAAAGAAAGGCAATTATATGACTTTCAAAAAAAAAAAAAAAAAACCTCATGCACTAAAGTTATGAAAACCAAGGGTAGAGAGAGCGGGAGATTGGTGGGGCAACAGACCCCCAAGTTTTTGATTTTTTTTTTTTTCCTCATTATTGATAGGTATTATGTACTTCTAGCCCCCGCCCCACATGGATTTATATGAATTTTATACTCTGAATTTTGATTTCGGTCCTCCTCATTATTAAATCCTGCCTCCCCCAAGAAAATCATGACTTGGTCATAATCGCAAGCTGTCAACATTAGTAATTCTATGAAATATTGTGTTTCCCATAACATAGATTTAAAAGAGGAAAGCTTCAAAAGGCCATTCTGAGGGTAAAAAACACTGACCTTGCTCCTTTTGGTCCTCCTGCACAGATCGAATGACGGTGCCAACTATACGTTTAACAAAAGATCTGGCATTTAACTTCTGCAACAAATAAGTCTAGATCAGTGACAAAAAACAGCATTAAAAGAAAAGGAATTATCGAAGGTTTTCAAACAGACATTAATAGTAAAATGCAGGAGAAAAGGCAACATCTAAAACTTCAATAGTTGACCAAAAAAAGACTCAATAGAAATATGGTGCTAGCCGAAAATATAAACCTCCTCAGGTCCCTGGCTGTTCTCCATCTCCATTTGACAAAGTATAATTTTTTTCTTCTTTGAAATACAAGTCTCAATTGACTGCATCAGTTGTCTCTCCAAGCCTTTAATCTCTGCTTCCTCAATCTCTCTAATTAATAGAAATGTGAAATATCAATAAGCAAATGAACGTATAATAATTAAGAATACCATAATACCATCACAAATCTGTGAATCTATTTCTTTTTTTTATGGAGAGAACTTGTAATAATTACAGAGAGCACAAAATATCCTCTAAAATCTAAAATGTATCATGATGATGAGATGTGATTGGGTCTAGAAGCCCTCCAAAACACAGAAAAATCAGAAAGATATTTCTCCGGATATTCACAGAAGAGATACTACTGAATAAATTATAAGACCAAATGAGAAATTTAAGTAATTACCTGATGAAAAGAGATAAATAACTGTAGGGTAAGTTCACAGCACCAAAACCAGATAGAACAGCCATAACTGTAACACCAATCACCCCAATTCTACTGACCAGTTGAGGCATAGTGAAGAAACCTAACAACTAAAAACTATCAGCAACCAGCATAGATTCAAAAAATATTAATCCAAAATAGGAAATATCCAAAAACTCCAATAAAAAAACCCAAAATTCCCAGGATATACATAATAAATATTAAAAGCCAAATTAGTCACAACATAAGTTAATTCAGGTAGTATAATTAATATTCTCCCAGAGCATGAGAGTATGTAAATCTACTAGCAATATTTCAAACTTTTTACGATGCTGCAACAAGGAATAAGAAAGAGAGAGATGATGCAGAAACATAGTCCTGAAAGAATAAGTCAGTACCCTTATCAGGTGATGGCATTGGAAAGTGAATTCCCATACGCCAAAAGGCATACAGAAATGCCAGCAAGAATAATATAGCTCCAAGTGCTGCCCGTTCCTTCCTTACACCTGATGAGAAAAAAAAGAAATAGTCACTGACAACAAAATGCCTCTTGAAGACCCTATAAGCAGCATTCCATTGCTCATGCTACAGCTTACATAGTTACCTACTTCCCTCCACTCTTATTTTGTGTATGAAGAAATTATAAAAACAAACAGGAAGGGGTACCGATTGACCCCCCGGGGGGGGGGGGATCCGATTATAAACAACATAGAGAAAAGAGCAAAACCACAGGTATCTTCACAAAGCACACAATAATAGTAAAGCCCCGCCATCTCTGTAAAGTGATTCCCTTGAAAACCTTGATAGCAGAGCATCTTAGGATGCCAAATGATTACAACAAAGAGAAATGAAATGAGACATGCTTCAATTCAGCGCTCCTAGACATAAAAATGGAAATGCCAAAAGAAGTTTGTCTCAACTCCACAAATGTTCCATACTCAACCACAAATACTATTAACATACATAATTAACTCAAGTTACTCAACTGTAGTCAACAAGATAAGATAATGAGCCTTGTTAGCAGTGAAGACCTAATAAATCAATCAAAATGTTGGGACAGTCAATAAGAAAACTACTTCGCATACTGATTAAAATAAGAGGAAAAAAGTTTCAAAACACTTGGAAGTGGTTATATGGAAGGGGGCTTTTATTTCTATGGGTGGTGTTAAATATTATTATTATTACATATAGAAAGTGACATATCCAAAAAATCCAAGGACTGAAATGAACAAGTGAAATGTCCCAAAAAAAATCCAAAACTATCTTGTTGGAGCTGTTAGAATGTGAAAAAAAAAAAATTCAATAGTTCCAACCGAAAAAACATCAGAAATGCCACTATCATTAGGTTATTCCAAGAGGGCCAGGAACCTGGCTGAAAAAAAAATTAAGGATAGAACATGATGAATGAAAGAAAGCCAGTATCAATAAGGATGAAGACATCCAAAACTAGTCACTTGCCTGATCAAGCAATGTCCTAGAAGTGTAAAGTTCACACGAAACCAATCAACAACAACAACAACAACAACAAGCCTTTATCCCACTAGGTGGGGTCGGCTACATGGATTGCAAGACGCCATTGTGCTCTATCATTTATTAAGCTTTTAGAAATATTATTAATTAAGAGATCACGTTCAACAACTTCCAAGAGTGTTCTCTTAGGCCTTCCTCTACCTCTCTTAATCGGACTCAAAGTTATATGTTCCACTCTTCTCACTGGTGCCTCCCTTGGTCTTCTTTGTACATGCCCAAACCATCTCAACCGATTTTCTACCATTTTTTCCTCAATAGGTGCCACCCTCACTTTTTCACGTATGTGCTCATTTCGAATTTTATCTTTACGTGTATGTCCGCACATCCATCGTAACATTCTCATCTCTGCTACTCCAACTTTATGCTCTTGCTGTCCCGTTAGAGCCCAGCATTCACTACTATATAACATTGCCGGTCTGATAGCAGTACGATAAAACTTTCCTTTAAGTTTATTAGGCACCTTACGGTCACAAATAACTCCTTTAGCTTTTCTCCAATTAAACCACCCAGCTTGAATTCTATGTGAAATATCTCCACTGATTTCGCCATCATTTTGAATAATGGCTCCCAAATATCTAAACTTTTCCACTTGAGGTATGATTTGATCTCCCAATTTCACTTCCAAATTATTTTCGAATAGTCCTTTACCAAATTTACAATATAAATATTCCGTCTTACTTCTACTCAGACGAAAACCTTTCGACTCCAATGTCCTCCTCCATAACTCAAGTTTGCAATTAACCTCTTCTCTTGTCTCTGCTATAAGAACTATATCATCCGCGAAGAGCATACATTTCGGGATTTCCTCTTGAATATGTTCCGTCAAAACATTTAAAATCAAGTTGAACAAATAAGGACTCAGAGATGATCCCTGATGTAGTCCAATCTTGATAGGAAAATCCTTTGTTTGACCACAAGGCGTTCTTATACTAGTTTTTACCCCCTCATACATATCTTGTATGGCTTTAATATAAGCAATCCGTACTCCCTTTTTTTCCAACGCTTTCCAAAGCACTTCTCTTGGTATACGGTCATAAGCTTTTTCCAAATCAATAAAAACCATGTGTAGATCTTTATCTTTACAACGATACTTTTCCATTAATCCCCTTAGTAGATAAATTGCCTCTGTAGTTGATCTACCTGGCATAAAACCAAATTGATTCTCAGAAATACTTGTCTCCAATCTTAACCTGTGCTCAATTACTTTCTCCCACAATTTCATTGTGTGGCTCATGAGTTTAATCCCTCTATAGTTAGTACAATTCTGAATATCTCCTTTATTTTTATAAATAGGAATTAATGTACTTCTCCTCCACTCATCAGGCATTTTCTTGGACCGTAAAATCACATTAAATAACTTAGTTAACCATCTCACCCCTTCTTCACCTAAACATTTCCACGCTTCGATAGATATACAATCAGGTCCGTTAGCTCTACCATTTGCCATTTTCTTAAGAGCTTCCTTTACCTCCTTATCACGTATTTTTCGATAGAATGACAAATTTTGTTCTCCTTCACCAGTTACTAAATCCTCCAAGTTACTAGATGAATCCTCTCCATCATTGAAAAGTTTAGAAAAATAAGTCTCCCATCTATTTTTAATTTCATCATCTGTAACTAAAATTCTTCCCTCTTCATCCTTAATACACCTTACCTGTTCTAGATCTCTTGATTTTCTTTCCCTACTCTTGGCAATCTTATAAATATTTTGCTCTCCTTCCTTCGTCTCAAGGTTCTTATAAAATTCTTCAAAAGCTTTGGAACGAGCTTCACCCACAGCTCTCTTAGTTTCCTTCTTAGCCATACGGTACCTCTCCCAATTTTCCTCATTGTTACACAAATGTATGGCTTTAAAACAGTTCTTCTTATACTTGATTTTGTCCTGTACACTATTATTCCACCACCAAGACTCCTTATCTCTCGGACCAGAACCTTTCGATTCTCCCAAAACTACTTTTGCAACCTCCCGTATCTTTTTAGCCATATCCTCCCATATGATGTTAGCACTTCCCTGAGAATCCCAAATTCCTTTATCCAAAAGATTTCGCTTGAAAATATCTTGCTTCTCACCTTTTAATTGCCACCACCTAATCTTTGGTGTTACTACTTGTCGACGTTTTTGGATTTTACTCATAATACACACATCAAGGACTAGGACCCTATGTTGTGTCGTTACAGCATCTCCAGGGATCACCTTACAATTTTTACAAAGTTTTCTATCTGTGTTCCTAACCAAAAGAAAATCAATCTGCGACCTTGAGGCTCCACTTTTGTAAGTGATGAGATGCTCATCTCTCTTCTTGAAACAAGTGTTGGCAATCTTAAAATCATACGCCAATGAGAAATCAAGAAGAGTTTGCCCTTCATTGTTTAGCTCTCCAAAACCAAAACCACCATGCACCCTCGCATACTGACCAGCTTCCCTCCCGACATGCCCATTAAAGTCTCCTCCAATAAAAATCTTTTCACTCTGTGGTATGTGTCGAATCAACCCCTCCAGATCCTCCCAAAATAATTCCTTAAGACTGGCTTCTGTCCCGACTTGCGGCGCATAAGCGCTAACAATATTAACAGTCTCACGTCCAATTATCATTTTAAAGAAATAATTCTGTCTCCAATTCTGCTAACTTCTACAACGTTCTTCTTCCACTCCTTATCTATAATGATGCCTACTCCATTGCGTGCACTTACTTTTCCTGTATACCAAAGTTTGAAACCTTGAATATCCTTAGCTCCTTCTCCACGCCATTTGTTTCTTGCAAGCAAAGGATATTGATTTTCCTTTGAATCATAACCCCTACAACCTCTACAGATTTACAATTTAATGTCCCAACATTCCAAGTACCAAATCTAATTTTGCTCTTATGGACTAACTTTTTAGCCGCGTGCGTCCAGAATGACGCGGTAGCCCTTGCTCATTTAACACTACATCCGGGCGCCGATGCAGCGGCTCTAACTCACTTATCACTGTACTCGAGCCATGCAGCGCGTTACTTACGGGCAACGACCTAGCATTAACATTATAACGTCTATTGTCCATGTTCATGATAGATTCAACAAATTTTACATTGGCTGTTGATGGCCTAACACAACCCCCTCCTTTACCCGGGCTTGGGACCGGCTATAAAACATAGGCGGAGTTTCACAAGAAACCAATCGAGGGGAAGAAATAACCATATAAAAAGAAAGCAATTGCAAGAAAAAAATTGTTTTGTAAGCTACAGTTGAGTATGGAAACCATAACCCTAAAATATAATTGTTCCTGCAAAAGAAAATTAAACTTACTGCATGATTCTTTTAAACTCTACCTATGTTTATAGCCAGTTCCTAGCTTAGGTAAAGGAAGAGGTTGTGTTAGGCCCTCAACAATCAATATAAAAACTCTATTGAATCTCACATAGATATGAACAATAGACATTTTTGTGCTAATGCTAGGTCGTTGCCCGTAAGTAACCGCGCTGTATAGCTCGAGTGCAGTGACAAATAAGTTAAAGACATTGCATCAGTACCCGAATGTAGTATTAAATGAGCAAAGGCTATACATTATTCTAGACAAGTGCAGCTATAGAAGTTAGTTCATGTGAACAAGAGCAGATTTGGTACTTAGAAGTTGGGACCTTGAATTGTAAATCTATGGAGTGTGATAGAAGTTATGATTAATAGAAAAATTAATATCTTTTGCTTACAAGAGACAAATGGCCTAGTGATAAACTAAGGATATTCAAAGTTCAAACTTTACTATACAAGGAAAGTAAGCATACGAAATAGAGTGAGTATCATTATTTATGAGAAGTGGAAGAAGAAATTGGTAGAAGTTAATAGAATTGGGGACAAAATTATTTACTCTTTAAAAAACAGATCGTCGTTAGATGTAAGACTGTCAATATTATTAGCGCTTATGTACCTCAAGTCGGGGTAAAGGCCGATCTTAAGGATTGTTTTCGGGCAGGACTTCGAGGGGTTGATTCAACGCATACCACAAAGTAAAATAATTTTTATTGGAGGAAACTTTAATGGTCACGTGGGGAGGAAGGCAAGGTAATTATGCATAGGTGCACAATGGTTTTGGTTTTAAGGAGCTAAACAATAAAGGACAATCTATTATTGATTTCTCTTTAGCGTATGATTTCAAGATTATCAAAACACTTGTTTACAAATCATAGAGGACTTTTTTTTGTCAAGGAATACAAATAGAAGACTTGTAAAAATTGTAGGTGATTCTCGGGGATGACGTAACAACATAACATTGAGTCCTTATCCTTGATGCGTGTATCACGAGTAAAAATCAAAAGCACAAAAAAGTGGTAAATCCAAGGATTAGTGTGTGACAATTAAAAGTGTGAGAAAGGGCAGGAATTTTCAAGAGGAATCTTTTGGCC
>NW_026557064.1:0-28479 GCF_029017545.1 Prosopis cineraria | reverse complement strand
ATGTATGGAATATTGTTCTAACCTGCACGTATGGTGCCAAAAATTTTCTTGTCCTTGATTGTCTTTAACAATGATTGTAGTTTCATCTTGAAGACTCTGCATAGGATGTCGGGCCTATCTGTCGAGGAAAGATTATATTTCTGGCAGTATCGTTTGATTTCTGGCCATGCAGGATTGCATTGAAAGTAATAAAGATCTGGGTAACCAGCCCATCTACAGATTGCCATCGCGTCCTGATAGTTCTGGATCATGTATCTTGCTCCTCCAGTGAATGAAGATGGTAAAATGATGCGTTTACCAGTTGAAGATGCTTGTGTTTCCCCTGTTAGAATCGCATCTGATAGATCTTGATACAAGTCACCCCTGAGTTCTTTCTGGTGTGTTCTAATCCAATGAAGTCTTTGAGACTCCATCATAGTGTAACTATCAACGATAAATTGTTGAAGAAGCCTACTTGCATGAAGTATAGTTGAAATTTCATTGTCTCTCATCATGAGTCTGTAGGCAAAAAATTCTCTCATGCTAACAGTTTTCTTCTTCTTTGTAGTTCCTAGAGTCTCTTCTCGATGGTATATATCATCTCTATACCCATCTTCTCCGAGTGGAAATAAGATTGGGTATTGAAGAGGAAGATAAGATGGGTGTAACTCATTGATACGTTGCACTGTGCCTGGTAGTTCCTCAACATAATATCTCTAGGATGGAATGCTTGATCAATATCTCCTACAATGAGTGCAGCAACTTCAGAGCATGTCGGTACATTATATGTGCGTCCATCCTTATCTCGCTTACTAAGTAATGCTAATTTCATGTTATAAGGTAGATGACTTTGAATCATTGCTGATGCCAAACGGTATTGTTTGACAAATGGATTCACTTCATCCAAAGTAATTCGGATCTTGTCTACAATCACTGGATCAATACCTTCCTGACTTTGATAATTACTGCACATAATTTAATGGAAGGATGGATTAGTAATGTGATTTTTATTACAATAATAATTTATGTAAATTTAAGAATTTGAACTGACCTAACGGCTGAGATTCTGTTGGAAACTTCATTCTCCGTGTCATAAATATAGAGTTGAGAGAACACTGGTCTGGACCCCTCAATAGGCAAAAGACTGCCTATTCTATGGTAATTTTGCCCTGTCAGAATGAAGGTGTATGGACCACCACCTTTATTTTTTGAATGATCTATCTTACCACCCATAGATGTAAATGAGAACATGCTATTATAAGCACGAATATTGGAGCGAAAATTCTTTGACTCAGGAAGTGTTTTGTTAAAGAATAAGTCCTTTATAAATTGAGGAGGAGAATGCATTGGTGGCAATAACACTTTTCCCTTGAGGCAACACAAAGAAAACCCATTAGTTATTGAGCCTCTATCTCTTTTAGCCCTTTCATTAAACCACATTTGAGCTTGGCAAAACTTGCAGACATTAGTTGGATCACCCTCATCCAAGTAATCTGAAATTATTGTATTAACAACATTAATATCAATTCAGTGTAGTCAAAATTGAATCGCCATATGATATTGAAAGAGATATACCTAAAGCATTACTTTCAGCCACACCAGCCAGAACAATACACTCATGGTCTTCATTTGGATTGGTATCATCATCAGTAGATAACTCCTCTGAATATAAATTTTTTATCATATATCCAGTTAATTTGATAAAAAGAGATTTGCATATATTGTGAATAATTCAAACCTGAATATTTAGAACTTTGAAAATTAAATTCAGCCATATCATTCATGTTCATCCTCATTGATATTTGTTATGCTTTTAGATAATGCAATTATAATTTTTTTGTTGCAAGGAATAATCAATGTCAGAATTGAATGCTACATAGGAGGTAGTTTTAAGCAATCAATACCAGTGCTACCATAATTCTGTACTGATTTATTTGCTTGAGTTTTTTTGTGCCATGTACGTCTTTGAATTCTATCATTGTGAGAGGTAGTAGAACTGTATAAATCTCTTTCTACATCTGTAAAGAAATCTGGGTTAAATTACATCAAAATATGTAGTTGGAAAATGAAACATTCATGTAGAGGCATTAATGGTTAACCTTGGTTTATTGATAGTTCTCTATGTACTGGTAATTCCAAGACAGCATTTGAATGTTGTGTAGTTGGCATACTGATCTTTTCTGATTATAACACATGCCACATAGGAAAAAAACAAAGATACTATTTTTTTTCATGTGTGAATAACAAAAGGAAGTGGATAGCACGTGGGATACATTCAATGAATTATCAAAACAATATATAAGATAAACTACACAAAAAATATATATATACTAAACTATCATCACCACAACATGAATTCATTAAAACTTGTGCCATGGGTATAATCTCATAAAGAAATGACAAGGTGGATAGCACATGGGGTCTAGATAAGTGCAGAACAATAAAATAGCCGCATAACTTGCCACAATACATGCATTATTGGCCGTATGACATCTGGTTAATGTAATTGATTATGTAAAGCCATTTGGAAAGCATATTGCCATATGAAAAGAATATCACCATCCTAGAAATATAATAGCATTTATCATAATAAATGAAGTAGAACTACCGTACATCAATATCCACAATGTCAATGAATTTGTTATATATAATAAATGAAGTTAGCACTAACATACACATCTATCATGTCCTAAGACATAGTAAAGTGGGACCATGAGAAGATTAATCAGAAGCATTATTTGCAAGAGGAATGACAAGTGGAATGTTCATACTGTGGCACGATTTGCATGCAATTAGGGGTTAAATAATAGCAAGCCATATGTAAAGCAGTTGCAATTCTGTCAAAAACTACATTATCACATAACAACCTTTATATTTGAATATACTGATTTATTCAACTCAATCTGATTGAGTAGAAATGACTATAAAAATATCACTTAAGCACCCATCCGATAGGTAGAAAATAAATTTTGAATGAAGTACCTTGTTCTTGAGTGTTCTGCAATTGAGAAAAGGAAATGAAATCACCATTGGAGCCAAAGTTTTGAAAAGTGCAGAATCTGGTGCTCCTTCTCTTAAACATTGGCTCTAAGTCTGATTTATGGTATAGTTGATGTGCATTCATACTTGCTGGGCAAATCACAAATAAATCAGGGGATTGGTCATGAGTTCGTAATAATAAGCCATGGAGGGAGAACAATACCTTCGACATCAGCATTACCAAACTTCTTTGACAGGTTAATTGCTACATTAGTTATGTCTTGAAGAGCATTTATCCTTGCCTGTTTTCTATGATGTGGAGATTTATTGGTTGAGAAGAGTTGAGAAGGATTTGTATTTGGTATATTCTCTGCTTCAGGTTCTGGTGTGCCATTGTCTTCAGATGCTGGTGATTCAAACGTGGAAGTCATGATAGCAGATAACCTTGCACTATTTCTCTTTCTATTGAACATCTTGTATTGAAGTTCTGACTTCAAGTACTAAGACTTAATTCAGAAACTACTAAGCTTGCACTTTGAATCAGTGAATGTGCAATCTGAATTTTTTATCTGCTGTTAGATTGGAGTTTAGCAAATTCATCTTGACTTCCTCTACCGAGTTCTTGATTCTAAAACCACTACAAATGATATTTGAATCAGTTGACGTGAAAAATGCTCTTAGTTTCAAATCTCAGATTTTGGTTCACAATATCCAAGGAGGTTGAAGCTAAGAGGTTAAGGTAGGAAGGGATTCTTGGAAACCTCAATAGGCTGTGTGCATTAATTAGATGACTTTGACATTTGGAAAAGGCTTATGCGGCTTATTATCTCTTCTTACTGATTTCACAAAGTAGAGAAGTGACATGACTCTAGAGGTGTTTGTACATAGACTAACTGTCAAAATATTGCATTAAAGCATTTTGACACTGACAAATGCACCTGGCGTAGGTGAAATACACTGATTCTGGTTCAGTTGAATCTTACAGCATTTAATGAAGCATGTAGAAAGCAATTAAAGTCTGGCTTATGTGACAGGTAGGCAACTAATAGTAATGATGTTATCAAATTTCAAATCTATTGACTGTGTATTGGTGTTAACTGCTGGTTATTAATTTATTTTATACCAGTGCAAGTAATATCGATGCTGTTACTATTAGTTTATTTACTATTTTTCTGTCCCTTTTTATTTTTTTGGATAACAAAAAAATCTTTCTTGTACAACTGGCTATGAATTAAAACTTGTTGTTTTAGCAAACAACTTATGACAGCAAAGATGTTTTACGGTGCCCATTGTTTCTGGTGTATTAGCAATATATTAAAACATATTTGATGTCAGATATCTTGTTTAATTAGAATTGCATTAGTTCAATGGAGTTGCCGTCATGTGTTTCTCAAATATTTGCACTAATGGGTGAGTCAATATTTTTTCATCAAATCGATTTTTTTTGGTGACTTACTTAATTATTTACTGTCAGGTTGTTTCTACTTTAAATTAGAATTGTATCAGTTTATTTATTTACTTTAATTATAGATCTGTTTCTAATTACTTCCCATCTTGATTTGGCTTGGAAGAATTTTTTTTTAAGTTATTGCTATATTAATTCTATATGACATAATTTCATACCTTCCAATCTGTTCAAAAGAATATCTCTTCATACTTTATAATTTGTTCAAATCTGTCATAGTGTTATGAAGATTGCAGTATCAATTAGCGTTTTCCAGATTTAATTTGGTCTAAATGGAGGATGAGAATATACGTGTAGGTATCATGCACTGTAAAAATTTAATTAACGTTTAAAGCATCATAACTAATTTTTTGAATTTAAAGTGGTCACTCATATTTCATGCACATATTCTATAATGGTGTGAATTTTATTATCTTTTAAGCTGCATTTTAGATAATACCAAAAGGAAATAAAATACATAATTAATTCATAAATAAAATACCAAAAGGCCATGTTTTTGGTTGGAATGTTGTTGTCATCTTAACTGACGAGAATTTTGATTTTGTTGCAACATTATGACAGTGTAACACACACCTATAGAAGTCTAGAAGCTGTGAATTTGCCCTTTATAAAGATAGAGATAGAAAGACCAAGTGAGGGAAACCAACATTTACTGTGACAGTATAATACATCTACATTATTTATTGTTTACTGAAATATTCATTTAGGGGCTAAAATGATCAGTCACGCAACACAAATTTAAAAGGAAGTCATCAAGTTGTCCTATTTTCAGCACTGCATTCCTGGAAAATATGGAAAATTGGTAGAGGAAAAATAATGAGCTCCTAGAGCATTGACAGACCTTAAAATAAATGCCATTAGTAATTAATAATTCATTACATATTAGAGTTCCTGGCTAAAAGAAATAAAACTTAAACAGCAACATAATAACTGTTTTAATTCTAATATCTGGAAAGGCAAGATGATAAGTGAACACTAAGCACAACAATAGTTAAAAAAAACATAGAAACAACAAAAAGGACATTAATGCTTCAGTTCAAGCTCTTAAAAGCTCAAGGTTTTTCTTGTTTAATTATCTTGACAGGCTTGGTGTTAGGCATGGCATAAGTAGATGGTTGAGGTTGGGGATTAATTTGCTGGACTTCTGCACTCTTTTTCAAATATTGCTTCCTCTTTCCTCTTGGCAATGGAGGAGGATACAGCTGAGATATAGTCATTTCATCAAGCCCAATGTCCTGAGACATTATTGGTTCAACTTTGGAAAGAGATGAACCCATAGTTGTTTCTTCATGACTATTCTTAAAGTCTGAGGCTGTTGGAACCACCTGCAATAATCAAACACACACAAAGGCACTCCTAAATCATTCATTGCATAAAAAAAACTTTTCATAGACCATAACTAATATAAAATATAAAATTGCATTTCATTATACCTCATTCACTCCCTCTTTAACTATAGTACCCTCTAAGACCATAATAGCCAGACCTGAATTGGTACCCTCCTAGAATGTAAAATTTTTTAAAAAACCAAACAAAATACAAAATAATTTAGCACAACATGTCAGTTATTGAATAAACTTTTAAACCATAATAGCTATCAATTGTTTCACCTCTACTGAAGCCTCTTTAAATTGCTCAAGAAGGTCTTGACATGCTGTGTATTGAACCACACCAATGCTAGAGTTAGGATGTTCAAGATTGTAGCTTGTACGCTTTAGCTTGAGCAGCATTTTTCTCCCTACCACATCTTCAAGCTCATCTGGGAAGGCATATGAACGATTTTCCTAGCATTCAAGGATAAGTTAGACAATATGTGGTTAAATTTTGGAAAAGATAGAGAGATGAGTGCTAAGAGATTACTTTATGCAGCTGCTCTTTTATCTCAGAAGCAGTTTTTAGAGTGAACTCATACGCATGCTTGTCAAAAAAGACAACAGAGGTATTTCCAGATTCATCAGACACGTTATAGTGTGCTTTGAGCCTAATTAAATAGATTTCCAACCATATGTAATGAGAATAGAGTTAAATGTAAACCACAAATGAAAAGAAAGTAGGAAAAGTTAGCAAATTTACTTAAATTCAGTTTGAGTCATATCATTGGGGCATGAAGGGCAAACCATAATTCCTTTTGAATTAGGCCTATGTTTGGTTCCACATCTGATACAACCCTCATATGTCCAGCCTGGATTAGTCTCTAATTTCTCTATTACACACTCTATAATAAATGGATCACCCTAATAATAATAAAAAAAAGGTAACATGTCATTAAAAATGAAACTTTATCCATGACCATTCACATAGGTTTATGAGGTCACCACTTTCATTGTGTCGATGTCAGAAATCATAATCTTCTTAGTGGATCTCAACATAGAGTCTGCAGAGAGTTGTGTAGTTTGAATTGGTATAACTTGGCTGAAGCAAGAGTTGTTTGGAGATGAGCTTTCCTTGGCACTGGAAAACAAAAAAGAGTTGATGCAAACACTGTAATGTAACTGACATGTTGATAAACGGATAAAGGGTTAAAGAAATGGTGCTTGTAATAAATTTCATGCTACTGGTCACTTTTTGCTAAACCTGTCGATCAAATCTGAAACTTCCTTAATATTTGGATTCATCCACACTTTTGTTGCATTGAAGGATGAACCAATCTGGACCTCCTCTGCACAGGAAAAAATAAATTAGTTTCTCATGTCAAAAAGGCAAAGGTAAGAGTGTGTTGAAAATTTCTTACTGTTGTCTATAGTAAGTCGGCACAGTTGAATGACAAACACTAATGGAAACCTTTCATTGTCAAGATAGCTATAATAGGTATTTGAGGCACACTCTCCAAGAAGCACACATACAATACTTGTGCCACTGCAAAAGAAATAAGTTAGGAACAGCTTCTTAGGTCATGCAGAATAAAAGACATGCACCCATTAAAAAAATATTCTTACTTTTGATCTGCCAATGTTAAAGTCAGCTTGTTTTGGAATCCATTTTCGGTCCTGTACTCTTCAAGCTTTCCTATGGACTTTAACACTCCAATAACATCTGTATAAAGGCAGAGAAGTATGGAGGAGAAAGTAATGTCATATTTAAAGGAATATTACAGAAATGAAGGTTGTAAAGAAGATAACTCGTGGGCACACATCTCATGTCATTTTTAAAAACAAATTCCTTGAAGATATTGTTTGAACAAATTACCAATCAAGTATTCAGGTGCAATCTCTTGCTCAAGGCAAACACTAATAGGCATAAAAGAGAAAGAGTTCCATGGTATGTTTGCTTTCTCTTCATCTATGAAAGTGTTTGCATTAAAAATGATCTTGTAAGTGTGATTTGTTGCTTTGTACTGGTTATTCTCTACTACATTGAAATTGGCTATGAATACAGTACTTCCCTCAACAGCCCTATCTCTGAAACGTTCAAGAAGAGGCTTTTGTGTAACACTTGCTTGTATCCTCTCACCCTAACAAACGGAGAAAATTAGATAAGTATGATATGTTGAACAACACATGTAACTAAGCCAAGGGATATGATCTACTAATGTAGAAATTTTGAAAATAGTTAGAAAATGTAATACCTCTTCATCAATGAGAATCATGTTGATACAAAATACCTCTAAAGGCTTGTTTTTAGGAGTAACATTCCATTTCCTTACAACCCTTACAACAATGGTCCACGTCTCCTTGGAAGCATGAAGTTCTCTGATCAAATGGCCTTTTCTTGGTGCCATTCCAGCAGCCGAAGAGGAGGTGGTTGGACAGTGCAGAAGCAAATACTTTTTGGTTTGAAAGTATGGGATGGTGATACAAAATGAAATCAGTTAGGGGGAATAAATAGAGGCATGTAGGAGGACACAATAGCAAGTTCACATTAGACACTACATGAATTCAGATTGGCGGGAACCAAAAAAGAAGCCACCTACAGCAAGTTCTCACGTGAAGATGTGAGCTATATGTGCGTACAGTGGAATTTAATGCTTTACAGAAGGTACAGCTTATGAGTGACAAGTAAAAGACTATCCCATGCAAGGAGTAAACAGCTAATAAGGACTGGTTTAAGTGTCTTAAGTAGGCAATAGCCTTATGATATCGGGAAACAAAGAAGACAGGATGTAACATGAAGAGTACATCGCACAATGCTCTATGTGTCCTACAATACCTACTCTTGCAAGAAACACGTCCAATCATACTTAATAAACAAAGAAACTTTTATTAATAGATTGCCTTTTCATGTATCCTCACCTTATTTTGCACATTGTTATCCATCAGTCAAAACATATTTCACAATGTTTGGAAAAGTGACTCATAAAATGACGGTTTCATGAACATGGTTGAAACGTACTAATATAATAAGGAACTCCACATCATGATTTACAAAAATCAACAATCAACTATTTTATCATGATTTACAAAGCAAGAAACCATACCTCATCATATTAAAAGTAAGCAAGATCTAGATATAACAGACTTAGAACTAATAGCCATGCCTCATCATATTTGGAAAAGTAAAAAAAAAAAAAAGAATAAAAAAATTTATCAATGCATTGAGTTGTTATGGCTGCAAACATGATTTTGTCCAGAGTTCGTCCTATTATAGTAGGTGATAGAAAACTAAAAGGGTACTCTTAAAATGATCTGCCCTTTAAATTGCTGCAACTTTCTAAGTTGGCAGTAGGATGAATTATTTCAAAATAAAGTTGGAGTATCCCTTTAGTAGATTATATTCAAGCAAGAGAACTCAAATAATTTAACAAACTCTAAACTCTTAACTTTTTAATGTTTGCATATATCTAATTATTCTATAAATTTGATACTGGAAAAATAAGGAAACTCTTGAGTGATATCGAATATGAAAATAAATACAATTGATACACCAAACATATTACAGTTGTTGGCCAAAAATATTAAAAGTGCAACAGCAACATAGTAGCTACTCTAGTCCTAAGTAAAGAAAAGAAACCATGATAACTGGATGCGGACTTCCATGCACAATGCTCAAGGTGTCCTTCCATGTCTTCATCCTAAAAAAAATATCAGTGGAAGTAACAGACACAATAAAAGTTTTTTAGGAAACAAAAGGAAGATACTACTGTGCAACAGATGAAAAATGTCAAGCTTTATAATCCAAGAATTTACTGTGACAGTATAAGATCATGGATTTAGTCGGTATATTGTACCTAAGATTCACACTCTTAACATTGCTTCAGTATAGTGATTCAGATACTTTTAAGCATACTGACTTAAGATTGAACGGTGGTTGTTAGTGAATGTTGGATAAATATAGATGGTTATAGATGATAAGGCAATTGTACGTAGGCAGTAAGACTTTTGTTTAAAGAGGATGAGATAGGATAGTTCGAACACATAAACGAATCTTCATCATCCAGCCCTCTCTGATTAAACAAAAACTAATGAGCAAGCCAATAAAAGCACGCGAATGGCTAGTCTGCAGCATCCAAGTTGGCAAGAGCCTAAAAGGATCCTTCACTAAAGGGGAATAGGTGATCCTTCACTAAAGGGGAATACACATGTGAATCTGACATAATACATCTATCTCAAAAATAGACATTTTCATTATCCTAAACTATCGCACCTAAGATTGGTCAGAAGCAAAAGAACACTTAATGGGATAAATAGGACATTTAATGGAATAAATTACATAGGATAAAGTGCTGGCTTAAGTTAAAATGCTTGAGCAAATAGAATAAGACAGGAATTTTACCTCAAGGATGCTAAAAACTGGAATTGTTTTGCTGGATAGAATTCCAAAATCTAGAGGCTCTTACTTTAGCAAATCTCTCCGGAATCTGACCCGTAAGCATGTTATTGAACCTGAAAGTCCATTCACTTGAAGAAACAGAGTATCGAGGTTCTGAAGTTTGCCGAGTTTCGATGGTATCTCGCCAGTCAATCTGTAGTTCACAGCGTCAAATCTGACGAGTTGCGACAAGTTTCCAATCTTAGGCGGTATGCCGCGCGTGTAAGTGTTGAAGTATCCAACATAAAGTTCCCGGAGGTTGGTCAATGAACACTCGATGGTCCTCCATTTCTGCATCGATGAACACTCGATGCATGCACTGCCTGAGAGATTGAGAGTTTGGGCGATTGAACAACTAAGGTTTCCAGAGATAGAGCAGTTGAGAGAATGAGAGATTGAGGGACCGAGCTTCGAAGAGAGACAATTACAGGAAGAGAAATAAAAGAATGCATGACTCACCAGTTGCTCAGAAGCAGAAGAACACTTGATGTATGCACCGCCAGAAGAACACTTGATGCATCCAGAGATAGAGCAGCTGAGCTTTGAAGAGAGGTACAGCTTTGAAGAGAGGTCCAGAGAATGAGAGATTGAAGCACCGAGCTTTGAAGAGAGGTACAGCTCCAGCTGTCTTGAATGGAAGTCATTACCCGACATACAATGATGAGCGTCTTGCGGAAGACAGATGGAAGTCTGGCAGCAAAATTTTCATTAATTAAACCTCCCCTTGAGCCGTGTGTTGATGGCGTGAAGCCGTTACTGTAGATAAAGCCGGGTACTGTTCATAGAGCTGATGAATAGAGTTTACTGTCTGGAGCCATTTGTATAGAGCAGCTTGCCTGGAATACTTTTATTATTTAGATTGATAAAGATAATAAATTGAGTATACAGTAAGAATTCAAACTTTATTTTATTATATCGTGAGAACTAGTCATTTTTACTAAATCTATTATTCATTTGGTTTTCAATTCAGTTTATTAAAAGACTCTTGAAATAGATTTTGGATGTAGATGTTGTTTGGTTTTTAATTTTTTTTACAAAGTCCATTTAAAAAGTTATTACCAATGTAATTGAATGTACTTTTAGCCATGCATTTGGATTTGTTACTTCCCACTTGTCAAAAGCCCTTTTCAATTTTTTAAATGTCAAATGTCATTTGGGTAATTATAATATGTGTAAATTGACATTAAGACTTTGGTAATTGACTTGGAAGTAGATTTTGGAGCATGCAATTTAAAAATTTTTCAAAAGTCCTTTCTAACTTATTTATAAGACTTTGGTCTTATTTATAAAATAGATAGTATTTATTTTGGTTATATTTATATGGCATTTTAATAATTATTAATTTATTATATCCATCTTTACCCTTTTATCTTATTAAATGTTGAGAAAGTTATTAAACAATAGGATATTTTATTTTTTTTTAAAATATGAATATTAATAGAGGTAAAATTAAAAATTTGTTAAATACATTTTATTCTATCACAATTTTATAAACATTTTTAATATATTACATCTATATAACAAAAATTATAAATTATGATAAATCAATGTTCTTTTTAATAGTTATATATAAAAAAGTACATCTCTCTATCAAAATTCAAATAACTTTTAATCTATTAAACTGACTTTTAAAAAATATATTCGAATATAAATTTTATTATAACAACCAACTTTCACTAAACTAACTTTTGCCATTTAAAAAAATGTGTCCAAATATAAATTTTATTACAATAACTAACTTTCACTAAATTAACTTTGAATAAATAAACTTTCACTAAATGAACTTTGGCAAACCAAAAACCAAACACACATTTGAAATAATTGAGCTTTTGAAAAGTGAGTTTAAAAAGTGAGATATTATTTAACTATATTATTTCAAGTTTAATCTCTTATTTTTTTTATTTAAAAAATAGTTAATTCATGAAAAAATATATTTATTATTTAAATAATAATAATTAGATATTAATTTTTTAACATTATAAATTGAATAATTAATCATGTTAATTTTTAACATTAAAATATAATAAAAATTAAAAATATTTATCACATTTTTTAAAATTATAAATTAAAAAGTACAAATAATTAGAGATTAAGTTTTTAGCAATACAGATCAAATTTTATGTCATTTAAAATCTTTATCACATCTTATAAACATTTCAAATATATTATACTTGTATAACAAAAATTATAAATCATTATAAATTAATATTTTTTTGGTAATTATACATTCAAAAGCATATAATTTAAGTAACTTTTAGTTTATCAAATTGACTTTTAAAAAAATATATTCAAACATAAATTTTATTATAACAACTGACTTTCATTAAATTAATTTTTGTCATATGAACTTTTTGTAAATGAACTTTTGGCCAAAAAACCAAATGCATCTAATCTCCATGATTTGTCAGTGTTTTTGCACTAGAAATATTTACCAAACAGGTGAGTTATTCTAGCCCTTTAGCATACTGCAAGTAACATCTACCAATAAAAATTATCACCAATGGGCTAGCTTATGTATAAGTTACAGGCAGGAGATTGGAGGAAAACGTGGAAAAGTATGGTAAGATACAGATAGAGGTCAAGAGTTATATTTGTTTTTGTTTTTGTTTTTTTTTTTTTTTGGATACGTTTTGAAACTGTTTAAGAATTATATGAGATTTTGAAAGGATTTGGTTCGGTGCTTGTATTTTCTTTTTTCCTGTTTTGAGGACGCCTTTTGGCTGGCTGGAAGCATCTTTTTCTCCCTTGCAATGAGATGCATTTTCTGACATGCTTGGCGTTCTAGCCAAAAGCTTCAAACAGGTTATCAAATGTATTCAAAACGTTGTTTGTTTAAGCTTTTTGGCCGCTTGTTTATGGAAGTGTCTCTAGGCAATTTCTATTGAGTCAGATCTAGGATTCAAATATTAATCTATCAACTAAGTGGCAGTTCTCATATGGTGGTCGAGGAACTGAAACCTCATGATTTGTGATGCAAGATTACAGAGAGGCACTAGAAATTGCTTTTCCATTTTCATCATGCAATCAATACAAGACCTATTTATACGTCAAAGGTCCTACTACTTCACACACCACAATCCTCAAACAAGCCACTTCTCTCACAATACATAACTACAACTTTGACACTTCTCTAAACTCATATTTGGGTACAAAGGGATCACCCAAATCTAGGAAATATATGTTGTTATTCCTGATTAACCTGTTACGATCTTGTCTCTAAAATTCAAAAGTGAAAAAGGGAAAAGCCTATCTTATGTTGCAGCTTCTTTTGATTTACCTTCAAAAAGATCTACCGTTTTGAAGTTTAACAAGAGAGTAGTATGCTCCATCTTGCCCTAGAGAAATGAGTTCATTATGTGAACCTTGTTCCACAACTTTCCCATCCTTAATCACAGCAATGGAGTTTGATTTCTGTATAGTAGATAGCCTGTGAGCCACAATTATGCATGTTCTGCCAACCATCATCTTCTCTAGTGCTTCTTGAACCAAGTTCTCTGACACACTATCAAGTGCACTGGTAGCCTCATCTAGCAGCAAAATTGCAGGATTCTTCAATATTGCACGTGCTATGGCTATCCTTTGTTTTTGGCCTCCTGACAGTTGAACCCCTCTTTCTCCACAATGAGTGTCGTACCCATCGTTCATGCCACTGACAAGAAAATAACCACTAGATAAGAAACAAAGGCTAAGATTTAGGCTAGGAGAAAAAACAACTAAAACTTAATTGGAATTGATCATATGCAGTACTACATGAAGCCTAGAAAGAGGTGAGGCCTTGATAGCACCCACCTAAGTCAGCTGCACTAACTCTCTTGGTTTCCCTTTTACGAGAAATGCAGTAGAAGTGGGAATTTTCTCTCTTGATGCTTCATTAAAATTTGGAAAACAAGCCCTTTTTCCCATGAAATATCAAATAAGAGGAGAATTTTATTCCTATTGTAGTTCTCATACCTTATAAATTCATGGGCATTAGCTAGAGTTGCAGCCTTCTTTATCTCAGCTTCAGTTGCCTTTTCTTTCCCGTAGGCAATGTTTTCTCTAATGGTTCCAGCAAAAAGGGTTGGCTCCTGACTTACAAGGGCAATACGTGACCTTAGAACTCTCAAGTTGTAGGACTTAATGTCTTGTTCGTCTATGCACACTGTTCCCTTCAATGGTTCGTAAAACCTTTCAATGAGGCCAATAACGGTTGATTTACCGGAACCACTTTGTCCCACTAGTGCTACTGTTCTCCCTGCCTCAACTTTAAGACACAGACCCTTGAAAATCATCTGCTCAGGTCTGGTTGGATATGCAAAGAAAACACTTTTAAGTTCCACTCGACCTCTTAATTTCTTATTTATGTCTACTGCCCGTGTGGTCTCAGGATCAATGTCGCTTCTTCTGTCCAAGATTCTAAACACTGATCGAACTGCATTGCTTCCTTTAGATAAGTCAGAAGTCATGCTTCCTGCTTCTGCAATGATATATGCGGTGAAGAGCAAGATGAAAAATGCTTGGAAAAGATGCTTTGGTTCTATGAGCCCCTCAATCAAAAGCCTCCCGCCATACCAGTAAGCTAAAGCTGCTGCAGTAGTGGTGAAAAATTGTGAGCTAAAAAGACCAAAGCCCGAAATCCATGATTGCCTAACGCTCTCCTTTTGAGGACCTACCAATGTAGATTCGAAAAGGGCCAAAATCCTTTTCTGAGAACTGAAGGCTGTTATGGTTCTATGGTTTATTACAGCTTCACTTGCAAGTTGGCTTCCTTCCTTTTGAGCTTTTCGGGCTTTTTCTGCCATAGACTTCATCAAGACACTTCTTGAATAAAAGCTCCCAACGACTAATGGCTGTACAGCAATCATCACGAGGGATAATCTCCATGTAAGCACCAATGCAAGACCATAAGCGAAGATAGATCCAAAAATTGCTTGAGACAGTAATGACAAACGATCTCCAACAAGGGAGCGAACCATGCTAGCTTCAGAGGCTAATCTTGCACAAATGGCTGCACTTGTGTTCTCTTCATCATCAAACCACCCAATCTCAAAAGTCAACAATTTTCCAAGCAATCTTTCTCGTATTCTTTTAGTCAGTCTTTCTCCCATAACTGCAAAATTGTAGTGTTGAATAATACTTGTAATGAAGTTAAAAACGCCAATTCCCAGGAAAGTAAGTGCCAAGACTCTAGTTTTGAACTTTATTTTTGAGGTTTCAGTGTCAAAGTAGACAGAGATAAGTGTTCCCACAAAAAATGCATTTACTGGCTGGACAGCTCCTGAGCCTATTGCACCCAAGCATCCAAACACTACTCTTCCCCACTCAGGTGCATTCATCTTTAGCAAACGCCACTGCGAAGGAGCTGGATAAGTTGATCTTTTGAAGCTATCTTCATAACTATCATCATTAGGATCACATTGGATTGAGTAGGAATAAGGTGTCCCCATGGAAAATGGCTGACTAAATGGAAATAAAACTGGAGTGCTTGGTGTGTTTGATCTGATACTTGCTGGGCCCGGTGAAATGCTTATCTTGTGGTGGGGATTCCTTTCCTCTGTCTGAAGATTGGGATTCCTGAAATCTTCATCGTGTGTGGTCACTTGCTGCAACTTCACCATCCTTGCATATTCCCCACCTTGTCCATCATTCATTTCCATGAGCTCATTATGGGTACCTGATTCTATCAGTCTCCCTGCTTGAAGAACTGCAATAATGTGAGCAGATTGTATTGTAGTCAGACGGTGAGCAATAATGATTGCAGTCCTTCCTTTTGAAGCTTGATCAATTGCTGCTTGCACCACTCTTTCAGATTGTGCGTCTAGTGCACTGGTAGCTTCGTCAAGCAGCAGAACCTTTGGATCCCTGAGTAAAGCTCTTGCTATGGCAATTCGTTGCTTTTGCCCACCAGACAATTGAAATCCGAGCTGCCCAACCTGGAAAAAAAAAGGCATATAGGTTCATTACTGAAGGATTTAGTTAAAGCAAATTAAAACCAGATTTGTATTGGCAAAAAAAAGCTGGATTCCGTATACGAAAAAATGACTTTCTCCTTTTAATAAAGGACAACTGAGAAAAGATGGATGTTAAGAAAAACTATTTTTGTTGTCTCTGCATTCTTCAATAGAGTATAATTTAATGAAAACAAGACTAGACAATATTCACAATAATGTGTATTATAGGACAGTATATTGTCTGCTAAGAAAAACATGATGATTGTTAACTGATATATTAGCCATCTCAGTAGCATTTCTTGCCTTTGCATACGAAAAAGCATTAGAAACGTTTATGTTAAAAACGTCAAAAAGAAGCATAGTGATACCTTCAAATATAAACTCAAGCAGAACAACTCAAAATTACTTATTAAGTCCATTTCCCATTTTAACTTACTTGGGTTTCATATCCATCTGGTAACTTGACAACGAAATCATGCGCGTTTGCTGCTTTAGCTGCAGTTATCACGCTTTCCATGGATGCCCCTTCTTTTCCAAACAGTATATTATCTTTTATGGTTGTGGCAAAAAGAACAGGTTCTTGATTTACTAGGCCAAGTTGAGATCTCAACCATTTTAACTGAAGTCTGTTGATCTTGTGGCCATCTAAGCGTATTTCTCCCTCAACAGGGTCATAGAATCTCTCAAGCAATGCAATGATTGTGGACTTTCCGGAACCACTACCCCCTACAAGACCTATTCTCTTGCCTGCTGGAATCCTAAGATTGAGTCCTTGCAAGACTGGTGTATCTGGCCTAGATGGGTAACAAAAGTAAATGTCTTGAAATTCAATTTCTCCTCTCACATGTGACAAAGCTTTTCCCTTTTTGTCTTCAGAATCTATAGTTGGTAACCTATCAATCATTTCAAAGAGACGGGTGACAGCCGCTGTCGCCTCTGTGATAGCAGTCAAATGGGGAAGTGCACTTAAGACACTCCTGAAATTCATTGGTACGTAAAATATTAAAATGAGAACGTACTTAAATTTAATGTGCGAAAGAATTTAATTAAAACTCAAAAAGACCATTGATAAGACTAGAAAATAAATAATGACAAATTGACTCACAGGCCTCCCATGAGAACGTTGAAGCCGGCTACAAATACATGGCCACCCTGTTCTCCTTTCTCAGTGATCAAATAAGTTCCAACCCAAGCCTGAAAGCCCCAGCTGATATATATAACTCCTAGGCTTCCTAACATCAGCCCCTTTGCAAAACCTTGCTTTATTCCCAATTCCATAGTTTTCTCAAGTGCATTGCTAAATCTGTTCAGTGTTTGATTCTCCCCCACATATGAATAAACAGTTCTTATTGATGATATAGCTTGTTCTGCAATCCCACCAGCAACTCCATAAGATTCAATCATTTTCATTGCTAGATCTAACATGATCTTCCCAAATATAAGTGCTGGAACGATGAACATGACTGATAGTGGTATAGCTGCCAATGTAAGTCTCCATGATAGTACAAGTGCAAAGATGTGACAGAATAGAAAGGTTGACATGCCAGCGAGGAAGTTTGGTATCTGAGCGGAAAGTAGATATAATTGGATAAAAGCATAAACATCAGACATTTACTTTCAGTTTTTGGCTTCCAATCAAAATATTCCAAAATCACCTTTTTGATTACAAATTCATGTGAAGTTCAATTTCAATATGTTTTCACTAAAAGTTACTTTAGACTGCGTTATCGCCAGAAAGGTAGAAACAAAGTGTTATCTTCTGTAACAAGCCAGTTGATTTTGGGAGCATATAATCCAAAGCGCTTTTGTTCTTAGAACTTTCCCTGCACTTATCGAAGAAATCTGGACACGTGATGTATATAGGACAAGATTCATGCAGAGTTCCTCAATTTTTTGCCATCAGGTTTCTCAAGAAACATATAACATACAGAGGAATTTTCTTTTCTTTTTTTTCATGACCCAGATATGTAACATTGAATTGAATTGTAGAAGGACTTTGCCTATCATGCTTTTATTGAAAATTTGATGGCAAACACCTAAAAACAAGTTTTTTCTTTGTGATTTTTATTAAATAAATTGGTTTCAAAAGACATAATGTGATGGCACCTTTTCACTTAAAGCATCTTGAATTGAGTTGGCATCAACTGTAATGAGGGAGACAACTTGGTAAGTTGTTGAAGAACCTACTGCTTGAGCGTCAAAGAAACCAACTTCTTGTCGAAGTACTGATTTCAGGTATTCCATTCTTATTCTGGAAGTTTGTCTCTCTGCAGTTCTTACCCAACACATTCCCTCTGCAATAGCCAAATGTCAAATGGAACGAAGTATGGAAAGTTATTAGCTTTATTTTGCTCACATCAATCAAGCTGCATAATCTGATAAGTTTGTGTTTCAAGAGAAACATAACCTACCAATGAAAGCTGAAAGTCCAACTCCCATTGCTGCGTAGAAAAGCCTTGAAGCATACTGAAAAAACAAATTGAATAGCAATCTCAAAAACTGCTCTTACAATAAGTACGTTTTTTTTTTTTCTTTTTTGGGAAGGGGATTACTTATGAAATGTGTGTGTATGGCAATGAATTATAACTGATATTTCATTAAGAAAGCCAACCTTATTTACATCATTCTTTGTCAAAATGATGTTTGGGCTTCCATATGCATTAATCACATCGCTGAGAATGAACATCATGAGGGGAACTTGAATCCCATCTCCAAAACTTGCCAACGTCCCAAACAGCATCAACAACTTGTCCACCTTATTTGCATATCGAAACATGCCTTGCTTTGCCATTATCCGCTCGCCCTCTTCACACAAAAACCTTCACCACCCTGAGTCTTATATGATATTGCCCAGTAAGATTTTCCTAGATCACCACAGTATCAGCAGGCAACACACGGCTTATACCCTTGTCTTTTTACCACGAGGTTGTGCTTTGGCTTGGCACACATGGATTTAGCCGCTGTCCTTCGTATTCCCTGGTAGGCTGCCGTACGTAAGTGTTTGCTTCTTAGAAAAGGTATCTCTACATGTATCTCGTTCATTGGCCAGCCATATACATGGGAATCCATTTGGCTTGTTGCAGCTCTTTGGTAACTGCAAAGAATTATTCTGGCGTTGTTATCATTGAGAATAATAGGTGGCCAATCAGGCCTGGTCAACTACTGTTAATGGCTAAATGTCATTGGAAAATGGCCAAGATTTGATGATTTCGAGGCTTGTTTATTGGAAGTGTCTTCGTGCCCTTGCTTTGTTTCGTAGGGCCAGAGAGGGCCCTACTATACGTTACTTTGGTTCACACTAATTCAGTATATATTGATTTGCCCACACGCATGGTTTTATCTGATATTGTTAGTTCATTAAATTAAAAAATGATGAAAATGAAATGTCACCTTCGCGAAGTCGGCTCCCGGGGTCTTTTGTATTACCGTTTTTATATATATGGAAGCATTCCATCCAAGTGTGTCAAGCTGCCGTCTAAATTATTTTCAGTTATAGTTAAACTAAGATGCAACAAAAGGGTGTGTTTGGTCAGGGGTTCTTGAAAAAAAAAAAAAAAAGGAGAGAAAATCCCCTTATTTGATTCAACTCGGAGGAAATGCCTTTCATGCAAGGGGAAAAAGGAATAAAATGTATAAGTTTAATGCAAACTAAAATATATCAGAACATGTGTAAAAATTGACCAAAAAAAATTATATTTTAAAAATATTTTAGGTAAAAAAATGAATATTAAAAACACGTCTCTCATTTCTCCTACCTAAAATTCACCATTTTAAATTTAATCACTCGTCATTTGACGTGATGGCGTAACTCTCTTTGGCCTTTTGTAAGCTCATTAGGATTCTGCTGCGTAAATGGAATAATCTATCTTGTGTCATGAATTTCAAATTATACACCTTCAATGAAATCTATATTAGAATACTCAAGAGGATTATCCCACTGATACAACGACAGTTATCTGATTTTTTTTTCTTTTTTTGGTTACAAGGGGGAAGAAGTTAAAAAAAAAAAAACAGAAAGCAATTCTGCAAAGTCTCCAATTTCCTAAGCAAAGGGCGTTGTCTTACAACAGTCTCCTAATATCATCTCGAGGCATGTCCAGGTCGTGCAAACCTTTATCCAAAGAAAAAGCAAAGGCAGCCAAAAAAATCAGGATATCTATTCCTTTCACGATAAACATGAGCAACATCAACTTGCCAGTCTCTACCTAAAAGTGACAAAACCGCTTTTCACTCAGCCACTAGGGGCATTAGGAAGCACCATCTCTCTTTGGAATACATGAACAGCCATCATTACAGTCCACACCTATTTTAACATTACGATATCTCCAATCCCAAGCCATGTGCAGAAAAAAATGTCAATAGTTAATCTGATTTCAAAATTTTTATAATTCACAAGTGTCTGCAAAAAAAAAAAAAGGTTGCACAAAGTCTAATTAATGTGTCCGTTGGCATCCATGATAAAATTTAAAAAGTAATTTTACAGATAAAACATAATTTCAATAGTTCTAGACAAGAATATACGTGTATACGTATGCATCTTATAAAAATAAAAATTATTTCGCTCAATGCAAAACAAGCACAAACAATTTGTTTCCTTCAGAACTTGTTGTGGCAATATTAAAAATTGTTTACTCCCTCCGTTAAAAAATATAAGATATTTTTAATCAAATTTTACATCTCAATAAAGTAATTACTTACGTTCAAACTAACTTTATCTTTTTATATTTATTTTTATTAAATATTTTACAATAAATGTCATTCATCAATAAGGATATTTTGAAGAAAAAAAAAAGCAATAGTTACAACACCTAACGATTAAAAATGTCTTACACTTTTTAACATTCAATTCTTTAAAAAATATCTTATATCTTTTCACAGAAAGAGTACCTGTTAAAGCAAAACCAATGAACAAAGATAGAAATCATAAAAAAGGTATGCTGTTATGCTTATTGAACGAAATGTATATTCCTTTGGCCCAAAGAACTATATAGAGGGTAGATTCCTGACTGCAGACATGGCATATTGTTGCCAAAAACTACAAACAGACTATCAAATGCCATTGACAACGTTGTTATTATCAACAAATGATTGAATATGAAAATGTCACTCTTTAAACAGGCAGCTCCTAACAGTGTTTGTCGTTTATTTATCCAAGTGTCTCTATCTGCAGTGTTTGTCGTTTATTTATCCAAGTGTCTCTATCTGCGTTATTTGAAGTGTTTTGAATCATGATAGTACTAACTATACTGCCGTCTCTGCTCTCTAACCAAAGTCATAATATAATCCAATCACTCTTGGATTCTACCATGCCTTGTTTATTTTTCATCTCAATGTTATTCTCCACATACTCTGTTCTTTAATTAATTCCTACCCTGGTGCCAAACAATCAACGAGCCGCATACTCTGTTCTTTGTGTTCTTTGTATTTATCACTGA
This sequence comes from Prosopis cineraria, assembly GCF_029017545.1. Taxonomy (NCBI): domain Eukaryota; kingdom Viridiplantae; phylum Streptophyta; class Magnoliopsida; order Fabales; family Fabaceae; genus Prosopis; species Prosopis cineraria. The sequence continues at coordinate 6,946 of NW_026557064.1, read as the reverse complement.
CTCTGTTCTTTGTGAAATTGTTCACAATGGAGCCGATAGATGCATATCCAAACAAATTTATCTATTTAGATTCTGAGATATAGTCAGAATTACAAATACTAGAATTCAGAGTCATCTATCTCTTATGAACATGAATCTCCTAGCTAGTTTCATACAAAGAAGTTAAGAGGGGCAAAACACAGAAAAAAACAGAGACGTGTGCCCATCCCATTTGATTTGTGGACATGCAAGTTTTATAAAGGTGACTGGGTGAGGCTCACTTGGTTGCTTTTATCTTTCTTTCAGCAGACTTCACTTCTTGAAGTATCTAATGGGATCCTAATCAATCCTTATCCTTCATTCCAAGCTAATAAATTGCTCCATTTAGTCCTTATTATATAGGCCTTCCACATGTTTATTTCCTTGATATAATATATTTTGTTTAAACAATAAAATTTTGAGTTAAATAGCAAAAATATCTTAAAAAATTTTCACAAGCTACACTTGATATCTTTAACTTTTATTCAAAGCAATGTTATCTCAAAATTTTAAAATATGGTACCCTCATCATTTAAAAATATAAAATATTTTTTGAAAAATTGAATGTTTAAAAATTTAAAATATTTTTAATCTTTTAAAATGTAATTATTATATTTTTTTAAGATAATAATTTTTATTTATTATAAAATATTTATAAAAAGATAGAGTTAATTTTAAAGTAAATAACTATATTATTAAAAAATAAAATTTAATTAAAAATAATTTATATTTTTTAACAAAGGCATACGGCATTACCCCACTTCTGAGTAGATATATGTTGACCCTTAAATCTTTGACCAATAAATGTACATGCGTCCTCCCTGAGTTGTTGTTCTTCCAAATCAAATTTACACGTGTTCCCTGACTTCTTCTCTCTCTTCTTCTTCTCTGACCCCATGGTCTCTCAATCTTTCTCATCTTCTTCCGGTTCATGAAGGACTAACTTGTGTCAGGTTTGTATCAAATTTTGCATATTCTCAACTTCACCCATGTCTGCCCAATCTTCTTCGAATGCGACAGTGATGCATCCCAACAAGAAATCTATACACTTGACCTCCTACCTCAATCCAGCGGCAACCTTCATCTTTTGGAAGGCCAATCCCCTTCATCCTCTGCCTCACTTTTCTCACATCATCCCGCTTCCTCAGCGCAGCATACAATTTGATAGCAATACAAATAGAAATTTAAATCTAGCAAATAGCTAGTTACAGAGCTGCCGGGCAATGTAATGGTGGGGGCCAATGTCTGTACGCGACTCCGGTCAAGTTCACGTAGCACAGAGACGACCGGCGGGGATTACGCAAAAACGGGGTGGTACAAATACGTTTGGGTTGGCGTATGGGTCCGAGCTTCAGCGACCGAGGGAAGAAATATGCGTTTGGGATGATATCAGATGCTAGTCCGAGAGAGACTTGGACCAGCGTGGCTGAGAACGACGAACAAGCGTAGGAATGAATGGTTAAATGAACACAGGGCGGATCTTGCGTCGGGGCACAAGAATGCACGGACCTGACTTCACGGAGGTATATCAGTTTATGTTCTTGTTGCAGTCTTGCAGAAGAGGGTGAGAAACAGAAGGGGGAGACAGCAAGAGGGGGGGAGAGGGGGAGAAAGGGAATACGTTTGAATTTGACTGGGGATGTATATTTTGGTTTATATTTAACGGTGAGTCTAGATTAACTGCAAGGTAATGTTGCATTTTTTTTTTTTTAAGTTTGTGAAGACTTGTTTTTTCCTTAGTTAACCGAAATTGTAACAAGGCTGCAAACTTTTTTGCAGGTAATGCTAAAAGGAAGATCAATCTGGTTGGCGTGATGATCTCACCTCTATTTATCTTAACTCATATGTTAAATCTTGATAAAGTTACAACTCTAAGTTGTTCAAAACAGGAATTGATTAATTAATTTGTTTCTTTGCCTTTTTTTCATTTTTATTTGTTTGACATGATTATTGTATTTTTGTGTTTGGTTTATTTTTTTTTTGGTGAGTTTTTTGTGTGTGTTAGGTTATATTTGTAGGTTTTTATTTATTTTTTTTTGACTTCAACTATCATTGTATGTATTTTAATTTTTTTGTAATTAATAAAATAGGCTTTCTTTTTTGGCCAAAAAAAAAGAAGTTTGAAGTTGACATTGCTTTATAAAAAAATCTAAAATATCAAATATCTCTTGCAAAAAAAAAAATTATGACATTTTTATCTTTAATCCTAATTTTTGTCACTTAATATTCTTAACTGCCTATACAACTTTTAACTAATTAAACAAACACCTCTATCCAATGACTTTTACTGAGAGTAATTTTGAAATTTTATAAGAAATAATTAGCTTTAACTATCTTCCTTGATTTAATTAAAATTATTAATTAATATGTGCTTATAAAAAGGATGGATGGGAGTAAGAAGGGGTAAAAATCTATAGCACATTCTTATTAACTGATTAACTCCAACAAGCAGACAATTAGATGTTGAGAACAAGCATGATGCTTGCTTTTTCCTTAAACTCAGTCCAAGAAATGATTTTAAAAGATCACAATGAACTCTTGACCCAAAAAAAAAAAAAAATCACAATGAACTCCAGTAAAGACAATTCAAGCACTACAATATATTACTTTCCATTCCACGATAACAAATAAGTAATTACATTTCTATATATAAATTACACACAGATTAATTTTATCGACATCAAATAATTAAATTACTAAATAAATTTTTTAAAATAAAGAAAGAAATTTTTAGTATCATTAATTTTTTTCTCGCCAAAAAAATTATTATTGAGAAAACTAATAATTAAAAAAAAGAGCTTGGTTGGGGGAGAAGAGTCACGCTTACTACATACTAAATTTGGACTGAAAGCGGTTAAATTTGAATTAATCAATGGCTTGGTTAAAAATGTTTTATCATTTCGTTCTATTCCTTTCTCATCTCCCTTTTTATTGATTTGGTATGCTTGTGGTTGTCAATCATCTTTCAGTGTTTCTTTATAAATTGTTGAAATTATTTATTTTGTTTTATTCTTCTTCAATCCTTGGTTGTCAAATTTTTTTTCTTTTTTTTTTCTTTTTTCTTTTTCCAACTTCCTTCACTTTCAAACTTATTTCTTCTTTCTTTATTTTATTCTTTTCATTTATGTAACTCGTGGTTATATTGTCGATTTGCTATGCTTGTAATTTTCAAACATGTAAGTATTATTAATGATTATTTATGAATATAACAAAATTATTATTTTTATTTTACTTTTTTGCCATCAATTAAATTTTTACTAATTTATTGATTATTAATTTATTTGCACATAAAAACTTATTTTTTTGGTTATCTAATGCTTGTCTCAATCTATAAGATGGATAAATTATTCAAAATATTGGTTTTGTTTCATTCTTTTTATTGCGTGTATTGTTGATTAATTGTCCATTTATCTAATAGGTTGTATTTTGATTTAGGTTTTTGCATTTTTTTATTTCAAGTCTCTATACTTTTTTCCATTTGTAACATAAGTTTTTTTTATTTTCAAAGAGATGTTGATGTAATACAAACGGTTTTAAAATTATTGACTTATCTATTAAAATTGTTAAGTTTGTATTGATTAAATTGATGTAGAAATTGACTTTTTAATTAGTAAAATAAATTAAAAGAGCTACATTAGATAAAAAAAAAGACTGACTTGGATTTCAACTCAGCCCTGTACTTTTAACTCTAGGTTAACCTTTTTTGAGGCAAAAAAAAAATGGTGTAGCTTTTTAAAAAATAATATATAGGCCGATTAAAAAATCCATTTCAACGCTAGTTTAGCAAATTATCACAATTTTAACGGTGTGTTAATAGACACGTCAACAATCCTAGTGCTCTTTGTGCCACATTAATGTTCTTTTGAAAATAAGGAATTAATGTTATAGATAAAGAAAGATAGAAACTTGAAACATAAAAAAAATAAAAATTTAAATCAAATTTCAAACAAAATACAAAAATCAAAAGTAATATTTTTTTAAATAAATATGGCGTTAACATAGAACAAGTAAAAAAAATTCTCATAAAAAACAAATAAAATTTCATATAAAAATGTTATATGCCTATGAAAAAATCTAAAAAAAATGTTAACAAAAGTTAGGTTTAGCAAAATGAGTTTTTTCTTTTTTTTTTTTTTGCCTGAAAAGTGAGTTAGTTCCTAGTAACACGTGTTTATATAATTATTGTGCCATTTTGAAGTTTGGTATTTTAATTACAATAGGTTGATGTGATTCTTCTTCTTCTTTTTTTTTTAATTTTCCCGTACATCGCACAAGAAAATAAACTCTGGTTACTTAAAAATAAAAAATACATGTGAACAATCTTAAAAAAAATTGTTAAAAGTGGGTCATTAGTTTTTCGCCAAAAACCTTAGGTCATCATCAAAAGTTTTTAAAAGCCTGCAAAACAGAATTATATGCATGTATAGTTATCATTATATTTTTTTACAATATTTCGAGGGCGTAAGGTGTACAGAGTAATTTGACTGGAGGGGTAAAAATAGCAAGCACGAAGGTTGGAATCAACTTTTCAGCTCATTATTACAATGAGATTTATATCATTTAAATTTTTTAAATGATTTAAATTTTAAATATTATTATATATTATATTTATTAAAATAAAACATTGTAAATAATTTTAATAATTTTTTATTTTTAATGTGATCTAAATTTAATTTTAAGGATCCAATCAATATATTAAATAAAAGTCATAGGAGGCCACTGATTGGTCAGCATATATTTATTTCCATTGGTCAATTTACTTAAGTTAAATTTTAATTCTCCCACGCAATTGGTTCAATTGATTTATTCATGTACAGGATCTTACCCATTCTCTTCAAGCGTTTTGTCATTCCTCATTCCAAATGGGAGCATTAATTCAACTGTTTTACGCCTACCCATGTTCCCAATGCTTATTCTAACAATTCCATTTTAGAATCAGCTTTACAAAAATTTCAATATAAGTTTCAATTTATTTTGGGTAGTCCTCATTCTTTGTCACTCTTCTTCAAATGCATTGTAGTTCGTTTCGTATCCACTCTTTAGATGATTGCCGGGGTGCTGGGTGTTTATGCCTCACAAATCCTTCATTACTTTTTTAAGATCAACAATTAGGGGTTGAATCCTCGTCCTCAATTTATTTTCTTTATCAAAATATTTCATGTTTTAGGACTAGTTTGTTTCATTTTGTATAATCAGTTTTATTTTACTGCCATAGTCGACAGTCTCAACTATTTAGTTTTTGTTTTTTCAATTGCCTTGTGTTATCAAATCGGCCAAAATCAAGTTCTTTTACATTCTATTTAGGACATTATACAAAAGCAATGAATTTGTTACAATACATTGAAAGCAATTAGGGATTGAATCCTCACCCTCAATATGTTACTTTATCAAAATATTTCATGTTTTAGGACTGGTTTGCTTTATTTTGCACAATCAACTTTATTTTATTATCATAGGTCTCAATTTTGTTTTACCGCCATAGCTGCATTGAGAACCCTTGATTATCAAGAAAGAAAGGTGAACCTCACTGTCATCATTCTATTGTTTCATGTTTACTTAAATATCATTTTGTTGCTTTTCAATTAGTTTTGGAATACTTATTTAAGGCATATTACATGCTTCTCAATTATTTAAGGCAATATTGTTTACTAAGAAAATATAATCAAATAAGGTCTTTAATACAGTATGAGTCAAATTTCTATTCTATTAACAGTTTTCGAATAATAAAATGTTAAAATTTGAAATTAGAATTTGCATCTATTATTTATCATCCTTGTGCTCATGCAGGTTGAGCCCAACCTCTCAGATGGTATTGCAGATCTTCTTGCAACTTACATGCTAGGTGGTGATTTCATACCCATATTTTATATTTATAGTCAGTCTAGATATGTTATATCGATTGAAAATATGATGCTCTTTAACCATTAAAGATTTTCCCTACTTAGATTTTTTCAAACACATGTTATTATGATTTTCTCTTACAAAAAAAGTAAGGGCAGGTTCTTTTCCAATAATTTGGATGTGCTAATTGGCAGGGAAATGATTATGAGGTGAATTTTTATGACTTCAACATCTATCAAATTTTGTTATTATAAGCTTCTCCGAATATTGTAAAGCTCGTGAGATACTTGACAATTCACTTTTACAATTGGATGGGTTTCAACATGTTTTTTTTAAATCTTTCTCACCTATGGTATTAATATAGTCAAACAACCCTATGTGGTCTAACTTCTTATAATATGTTTTCTACCAAACTTCTACTATCTTGACCTTGAAAAAATAAGGTCTTCTTTTTTCTCTGTTGGTCATTTCTTCTAAAGTTATCCAATTATCTACAACCTACTTTATTCCTCTTAATCATTAAAAATAGCCACCAAAAACAATATCCAAAAATAATACTTCTATACCTACTGCTATTGGATCATCTGGTTTCCAACAGAGTTTTCGATGAAGTAGAGTTAGCCACTCTTGATAGCCATTTCAACTGATGAAGAGAATCTCAAAAAGAGGCCAAGTTTGAAACATTAGTGACCTTGAAATTGCTACTGATTTATGTACTCCAACATTAGTGGCTATGGCGAATCCTTCGTTCATCAAAAAGGAGGGAATGATCTCCTATTCTTGAAAATCATTTTTGGGCACCCCTTTAGAATTCAAGCTTTGTGCAGGCATTATGTTGTATCCCTGCTACTTAGGAGGTGTTTTTTCCCCCTTTCTCGCCCCTTTTTATGTCAATGATCTATTACACATCATGTTTATATTTAGTATATGGCACTTCATACAGGAGCGTGCTTCTTTTGACTTTATTTTATGAATGGATCATTACATTTCACCTATTTCTTAAATTATTGTCTTGCATTCTTTGACGCTTTGGTCTATTTCTCAAACTTATATCTATTTGTAAGCATGAGCTTATCACACACACACA
>NW_026557063.1:0-28499 GCF_029017545.1 Prosopis cineraria | reverse complement strand
AAAAAAAGGGAAAAACTATACTATCATAAGCTATGATAAGACTGTTGATTATAATATTAGAATTTTACGTATATGTATAATTTTAATCCCTACAAATGTTTGTTTTTGTTGCAATCAAGTTTAGTTTTCTATGACAAAAGACAATTAAAAAAAAAAGTACTGAACAGTGAAGTGAAAGTGGCCCAATACAACAATTTTCTGCTCCTCAACAAAAATTTTAAATAAAACAAGAAAAATATTTTACAGGTCCTTACAATTTTATTCAATTTTAAATTAGGTGCTTGCAGTTTATTTTATTTGAATCAAGTTCTTAAATTATTTATTATATATATTGACCCCTGAAGGTTAAAATTAATAATAAATTAGTATTAAATTTTACAAAACAAAAATACTTTTATATTTGGAGAAAATTAATATAGCACTTTTAGAAAAAATGAGAGAAAATAAAAATTGATTTAACCCAATTTATATATTTTTATTATAATTTTTTATGAAAATTTTACATGTATAAAAAATATTTAAAAGACACACCTAATTATATAAATTTTGAGTTATAAAAAATATTTGTAATTACTTCTAAAGTCATATATCATTTAATAAAAATATGAAAGTTCTTAATTTTTTTTAAAAGGAAAACTGTAAGGATTTTAATTTTTAGGGATTAAAAAATTTAATTAGTTAAAGTATAAGGGCTCAATTAAAATAAAATAAGCTACAGGGACCTAGTTCAAAATTGATTGAAAGTGTAAGGACCTACAGATAGTTTAAACAAAAAAACAGCAAAACCCACATATTTGTTCAATATCAAGAATAAATCCTCCAGAACCCGAATAAATCAAAATAAAGATTAAAATACGTATGTTTGTTTTACGTTGAAAAATACCATTAAAATCACCAAGATTTTGGTGGGTGTAATATAAATTTTATATGTGTGTGTGTGTAGGATCAGTTATATAAATGAAAAGGAAAAAAGATTCCAATATTATCTTGGTGATAATAGAAATAAAAAAACAAACTGACAAAAAGAAGAAACAATAGAAATTGGAGAAATATTTAAATAGATGAGTACAACCACGTCATTTATAGTCTGTCCAATAAAAACATGATATTTAAATATTGTTAAATATAAATTAATTTCATATTAATGATAGTAGAGAGAAAAAAGGTAAGAAATCAAATATGAATTATGTTGTAAAAATAAAATCAATTTAAAAAAATGTCACACAAGTTTTATTTAAATTACTTGAAATATTTTAGTTAGACAAATCATAAATGACGAGGTGCACCTGATCTATTTAAATATTTTTTTAGAAATTGAAGTGAAATGAGAACAAAGTGGAAAATTAAAATATCTTAACCAATAGTACTTGTTTGCATACAGATCTCTGTGGAGCAAACTGGCAAAACAAATTTTTCGAGATTGAAATTTCTAGTACTCGAGAGTGAGGGTGACAACAAACGGACGTCGAAGCCAAGTTTCCACACAATCCATTTCAAACACATCTGAAGAGCTAGTAATCACCAGAAACCATCCTGATGCTGTCTCTCGATTTTCGACCACTGTATTGATCGTGCATCATAGTTTCATTAATTGGTGAGAATCATAGTGCGAAAAGAGGTAAGGTTATCAACTTTCACCTTCTACAATTTAACATGACATTTTGTAGGAAATCCAAAGTACGCTTAAAGCAATAACTAATAGAAAAAAGTAAATAAAAAATAACCATAGCTATTACGATGGAGTGAGAATCTATTATATTGTATAACAGAAAGCAAGGTTTCATAGGGCAAAAAAAAAAAAAAAAGGAAGAAAGAAAAGAAAGAAAGAAAGCAAGGTGTTTCCATGTGGCCACATGAGAATCTATTCCTCTCTTTGTTGACACTCGTTGACCTAAGCACTCACCAACCAACCAGCATTTCATTTTTCAAACTCACACATTCACTTATATTGAATATACTAGTATCATCCATGTGTGATCACTCGTCTCAGTGTCTTCTTTTAATTTTTTTTTCCCCTTTCAGTGATACATATCAATGTTATTTCATTAAAAATATTTCATGGTTCCTTATATATATCAGCCAGTTTTTTATATTGAAATATTAATTTGTGATAATTTCAATTTCTCCACTTTCCTTATATTTTCTTCGGTTTCTCGAGAAAGAGAGAGTTACGCGGTCAAATATAGAGTGTGAGCTGTGCATTACTGGGCAGGTTCGGCCATTGTTGGTCTCTGTTCGTTGACATTCTGACATTCTGGGATACCACCAAAGAAAACGCTCTCTCTCCCCAACGTTTTTCATCACATTATCATCCAGACGGTTCATGCACTCTCCTGTTTTACTGTCATTCATTATTTCCTCACCTTATCTATCACATCGCTTCTTGTTTTTAACCCTCTCGCTCTCGCTGAAAAATCATTCCATTATTTCGTTCCTCATTATCGCCACCCATTCTCTCTGTTAACAATGGGTTCATTGTTACTGATGATCAGAAGTACCTGTCGGATCTTCTTTTTCTTCGTTTTCTGAGTATTTGATTTTTCTCCTCTTCAGTGTTGTTTTCGATTTCAGCTGAAAATGCCCCAGCGAGAAGAAGAGCAAGGACGTGGAACTTTGATAGAAAAGTTCGAATTATATACACAGACCCAGATGCTACAGATTGTTCCAGCGAAGAAGAAGAAGAGTGTGAAACCCTGGCCAATGGCTCCAAGCGATTTGTGAAGGAATTCTTGTTCCGACCCAAATCATGCGGCAGAGAGGAAACACCAAAAAGAGTCCCAGTTTTTCCGTCCGCCGGCACCAGGCGGGGCCCGAGGAATCGGAAATCGTCAGGCTTGCCGAGAGGAGTACGACGTCGTAAGGGGGGGGACCTACGTGGCGGAGATCCGAGATCCGATTCGAAGGGTCCGAATGTGGCTCGGAACCTACAATACCGTCGAAGAAGCTGCTTTGGCTTATGAGAATAAGAGGACGGAGTTCGAAACCTTGATGATGACGTCCAACTCTTCTCCATCTTCTGTGCTTGATAACGTCATCCCTTCTGATAAGAATAATAATAATAATAATAATAATACTAATACTAACAATAACAACAACCGTAATGAATCTTCAATGGGTAGTAGCAGTGAAAGTGACGGTTCTGTGAAAGAGACTGTGAATGCAGAACAGTATTCTCATGAAGAAGAAGAAGAAGGATACATTCAACATTTGTTAGAAGAGCCAACTGTGCCATCATTGGAGGATAGAGAAATGGCGTTTGGTGGTGAATCTGATAATAATTTGGTGATTAATTATAACAACAACAACAACAACATAGCATTGACGTTAATGTGGTTTGATCTGCGAGGATGATAAGGAGGAAGAAGGTGAAGCAGGAATCAGCACTGTTCCATCTTTTGAAAGTGATTCTAGTGTGATGCAGAGTTAGGTTGGATTGATGAAGCTCTCAATGATGAAGACGATGAAAGTTTCTGTCTTGTTTGATTTTGATAGAAATGGAGGGTTGGGAATTAAGCTATGTTTCCAGATTTGAATATGTTTATGAGATGAAACTGCTTATTTTTCTTTTTTGTTTGCTGATACAAATTGTACGTTGGTACATCTAATTTTGTTTCCAGACTTCATCAAAACAAGAAGGATATATTTATTGCCAGTTTCTTTTTGCTTTTTTGTTTGCTTCTTATCTTCATTCATTCATTATTATTTTTCAATTTTCCATATTGTATTGTTTTGTGTTGCCTAAGTTGGCGAGGAAAATGTTTCTGAATCGGTTATGATACATTGGGATTCCTATTTTTGTGAAGGCGGGAGAAAAAGGCTGCTTGGTTATGGGATATCTGTTTGTTTGAAAGTGAACCGCTCCTATCGAAATATGTGACTCCAACTATCAATAAACGAAACACGACATTTTCTTGAATACAATCCAGCTATTCACCACTACATTATTGAGATCGTAATAAAAATCACATTTTTCAGAAAGCAGTTACGGAGCGTTAAGATTGCTTTTCACAAAGGCGGGAAGAGAACGAATATAAGGTTAAAATATATAAAATTTCTTAAATTTTAAGAGTTGCATATGACGTCTTTTTTTATTATTTAATATTTAAAATTAATATTTTTTTTTGAAAACTACTATAATTAATTAATTATTATATTATATAGTTATTTTCATATCATATTAATGCAATACATATGGCTTATGACATGGAAAAATATATTTTTATTATTTTTTAACATAATTTAAGGAGGGTTAAAATTGTAATTTTTTTAACATACATGACAATGCTCTCATTTTTTTAGTTGAGCATTATTGTTCTCATTGTTTACGGGTAATAACAATTAAGTAAAAATTATAATTTTATTATTTTTTATCAATTAAAATAATATTTTGTATTAATAATTAACAAAATCTAAAAGTTATCACTGATAAGAATTATATAAATAAAAATTTATCCTTTAATATAAAAAAACTAGGATATTCTGCAAGTTATTTTTAACAAAATCAATACACATCACCAATAACAAAAAATTATCGTATTCTAAAGCAGAACATACTTTTTATTTGAGCAAGTACTGAAAACTTTATCCAAAAGGAAAAAAATAATAGCTACAAATAAATAAGACTTTGAAGAAAATACACAAAACAGGTAACGAAATTTATATGGCTTTCATTAATATCAGTTTCTCAATTTTTTTATTTTGTTAATATAAAAAACTATTTTAATGATAAAAAATTATAATTTTTTTCTTAAATTGTATCACCTGTGAATAATGAGAATAATATCACTTAATTAAAAAAATGAGAGGATTGTCATTTGTATTAAAAATAAAAATTACAGATTTACCCCTCCTTAATTGTACGTGTTAAAAAATATTAAAAGTATTTTATATGTCATGTGCCATGTCTATTGCATTAATATAACATGGCAATCACTGTATTAATAAAATAATAATTAATTAATGGCAGGGGCTTTGAAAAACAAAATCAAAGGTTATGGAGTTATTTTAAATATTGTAAAATGAGGGGTTATACGTAGCTGTTTTAAAGTTTAGAAAGGTTTTTATGCATTTTAACTCAAATGTATTAATGATAAAATATCTATTAAATAAGATATTACATATGATGTAAAATCATGTGACTCAACTTATTAAAATGCAGTGTTTATCATGTCATCTTTGTATAATAATGTCTATCCCACTGACTGCTAACATACTAGCACTTGATGATCTTGTCTCAATCTTATGTTACGGGCAATTCATGTTAAGATTGTTTTTACATATTTAATTTTTTTAAAAAAATGAATTAAGGTGTATTTTTATCTTTAAAATTTTTCTCGATAAACAATTTTACTCCTATACTTGATAAGTGAGGCAAATTTATTTCTAAATCTTTTTCCAAAAAAGATTATAGTAACCCTGCAAAAGGGTTTTTTTTTGCGACTAAAAAAATAATTCAACAATAAAATTGCTTCACTTAAGTATAAAGGTAAAATTGCTTCTTGAGAAAAGTTCAAGAGTAAAAATGTATCTTAATCCTTCTTAAATTGATGCTCAAGATAAATCGTGCAAGCAGACGATAAAATTAAATGGTCGTTTTACATGTTTAGTGTTGGTTCCAAAAAATATTCCACAACCAAAATGTCCCTTGAAGAACCAAAAGCATGTCATGGCACAACCTTTCAACGTAGCAAACATGCATGTTAGATTTTGGGGTTTGGGGTTAGAGAACCCAAACAATGTCTCCACTAAGCCATCAATCTCTTGAAGAATAAAAGAGTTTTTCTTAATTGTGGAAAATAGTGAAAGTATTTTATTGGAAAATCTATGTTGGAGAGAATCGTGACACATTAATGAGTAATGAATGAAAATAAAAGAAATAAATGCAATGCTAATGTATATTGTAGTACTATAGTTTAATATTATGGAGATATTTACGTTCCTTAACGAGGCTACCACAAAACCTGCTTCTTTTCCTTCACAGTTGACCTATCAAATAAAAAAAGTACCAATCTTCTTTTATAAAAAAAAAAAAAAAAGGTACCAATCTTCATTGTAGTAAAAAAAAACTAGTGTGCCTTTCAAAATAAAGGCATATTTTGAAGCCCAATGCAGATGATGATACTTTATTTTAGAAGCCTTCTAACGATGATAATTTTACCATCAAAATTTATGTATAAGACTATTGAAAATTACTATGATAGCAACAACTTCAAGATGTGATCTAAGATCTAGAAATGGCCAACTTATAAGAAAATCAAATCTTTCGAAAAGTGGCTTGAGATCACCTTCAACCCAAATTCACGTGTTCTAATGGGGGCAATCCTTGTATTAGGACATGCTCTTTTGAGTGTAACTCTTTAAATTCTACTATTCATATTTTAAGAGATTGCAAAAAATCATAAGATGTTTGGACAAAAGTAGTTAAACAATCTAAACTTAACACTTTCTTTCTCTCCCTCTACAGGATTAGATAATTTGGAATACGAAAAATGATGCAAGCAATGCATGTGTAAGAAAAACCTTTTGGCAGAGACTCTATGCCCACGTGTGTTGGAACATATGGAAAGAAAGTGCAACAAAAATATATATTCTGAAAAATATACCAAAAAAAAAGATATTACTTTCACCAACATCTAAGATATTCTCAAAGATCAATACCTTCAAACTAAAATTAATTTCCTATCTCAGAAGGGGCGATAGAGTAATAGCTAGATGGTTTAGCCTTGAAGAAGGATGGGTTAGATTAGATACTGATAGCTCCGTTAACATTTATGGTGCAGCCAAATGCGGAGATCTTATTCGAAACAACCAAGGTAATTGGATTAAAGGATACTCCAAATACCTTGGTATTATCTAAGTGCAGCAGCTAAGCTTATGGGCATCTTATAAGGTTTAAACATTTAGTGGGATGAAAAGTTTGATAAAGTTAATGTCTACTCCGATTATACAGAAGCTCTCTCGCTAATCCACAATGAGTTCTCTACTAATCAATTAATGTCTACTCTGACTCTATAAAAGTTCTCTCGCTAATCCACAATGAGTTTTCTACTAATCACCCATTCTCTGCAACTACCAATAAAATCATAGATCTCACCATGTGAGGTTGAACAATCATGTTTGACTACACTTTCAGGAAAGCAAACAAATGTGCCAATTAGTTATCTCATCAAGCCCATACCGACAATTTATATGTCCATATTTTTGATACTCGACTGCGTAGTTGTTGTAATCTTTTGTATGCTGACATGGCTCATCTTATTACTTAGCACGGTTATTCGTGACCTTCAATTCAAAAAATAATAATAATAAGGCATATTAATTTGGACAAATGATAATAAATCTCTTCAAATATAAATAACAATCTTAGTTTTTTAAATGTTTATAATTTATTGAAGTCCCTAAAAACTTTTATGTTAATAAATTTTAAATTGCTGAGATCATTTTACCCTTATTAACATGCAAGTGATAATTTCCTGTTTAATTCTTGTAATTTTTTGAATAAAAAGTATTATTCTTTAAACAAAATTTGTGATTTTATTTTGAAAACTTATTTTTTAATAAAAAAAATTACACTTGACAAGTTGTGATTTTTTATTCAACTCTTGCGATTTGAATGAAATAAAAGTTATTGTTCTTTAAGCAAAAGTTGTGATTAGAGTTTGTTTTTCAATAATAAAAATTACACATGACAAATTGTGAATTTTTATTCAACTCTTACAATTCATAGAACAAAAGTTATTATTTTTTAAATAAAAGTTATGATTGAGACTTGTTTTAATAAGAGTAAAATAATCATTTTACTTTAAAATTTATTAAACAAAGAAGTTCCTAAAAACTTTAGTAAAATTATAATATTTTTAATAAATTATATTATTATTTATATAATTTAAAGAGATTTTATTATTATTTTTTTTATTAATTTTGATCAAATCAAATGAAAATATTTTCTGTCCCCCCCCCCTACTGGCACAGCCGAAGCACAACCTTATACGGCGCCGTTTTTTGGAGTTAAATTTAACCATGATTATAGTTGCCAGACTAAAATCTCTAGTCGTACCCTTAAAACACGAATCCAAAATAGTCCTCAGTATGTTTGGCCAAAACAAAGAAATTGTTCTCAGTACTCCTCCTCATGAAAAAAGCATCACGCTTTCTCCTTTTAATTTTTTTGTTTTTGCCAAAGCCTTCTCCTTTAAATTCAATTTTTTCTACCTTCGTCAGTTTATTAATGTAAGCTTGAGGTTACCTTAAATAATTTTAATTTTATCTACATATGGAAGTCAGCTTATTATAATTTTTTTTTTTTTTTGGTCATCAACGTCATGCATGTATAAAAATCTGTGAGAAATTAATTTGATATATTTGACTTTTAAAAAGTAAGAAGTGCATTCCTTTGACCTACAGTTGGCTTTGTGTTTTATCCTTTTATTGTGTTATTTTATTTAAATTAAAATGTACATTTAATTTTTTAACTACATATAAAATTTTATTTTAATCTCTTAATTTTATAAAATATTTTTAAATTTTTAACTTTTAACACAATTAGTTTCATTAACAAAAGAAATTTCTACCAACATCTAAAAAATAATTATTTAAAATTAACAACATTATGATTAGAAAATTTAAAAAAATTGTATAAATTAAACAATTAAATTAAAATTTTTCATAAAATATAATACTAAATATAGACTTTTCCTTTTATATTTGGAGTTTGTTTTCTGACTTTCGCAAAAGAGTGATTTGGGGCCCATGTGATTACTTCTCTTAAAATCTCGTGCCATGTGCTGATATGTTCGCAAGAGTCTACCGATAAAGCTTAAATAAAGTCTAATAAAAAAAAAATAATCATGATAAATTAAAGTTTGAAATTTTATAAAAAAAAAAATCCACATTTACTATTTGATAAAGCGACTTCACTTTCCCTTGCCATTATCGTCTTCAATTCCCATTTTTCGCAAATACCGTCACTCAGATAAGAAATACGCAAGAATTTCATTTTATCATACAGCAGGCAACATCTTTTATGATGTTGCTTTGAAAGAAAGCTAACACAACGTATGAGCCTAACTTGTCAAATCAAATGGGATAAATTTGTACAAATTCAAAGTTGTTTCCACATGATCCAGGAGATGCAATGCATAATGGCACCAGTGCCTCTGAACCTTTGCAATACCTTGAGATATACCGACTCTTCTCTGCAACGCATAACCGCGGATACGTTGGGCACTCACCGTGTCGATTTTGTTAAATGAATTTCAAAAGGACTTTCATGCAGCATACCCGAATGGTAAAAGGGAGAGTTTGCAGATCTTCAGCAACGATAAATTCGAGCCTTGTCAATCACCTCAAAGCTTGTACATCCAACACAATGTTGAAATGGCTAACTTACCCAAGCCAATCAGGACCCATCTTCGTAGTTTGCAAAAGCAAACTCGCATACAAGAGCAAGATGGTCACTTCCCCATTTCTGGCAGGGTCAAAAACAGTCATTGAATAGACATAGAGAATCCAACATGGATATCAATGGGCTCAAGTGCGGTACCTCACTAGGAAGTCCTTTAGTTGCTCTAGAATATCAATGGGCAAGGTTTCGAGAACTCTAACAGGAACTAATTCCTTTGTATGCCTGCCAATGAATAACATCATTAGTCATGACTTATAAAGGCAAACAATCTGAGTGCGCAATGGGAAACTAGAAAACTACCAGATATAATCAACAGTTCCCATGAACTTGGAGTGATATGATGTTGCCAAGGGCTCCCCAATGTCATCCCTCGTTTTATTGTTTCCCTGTCAGCAGCAAGTATACAAGATTTATGCGAGAACAACCAGTATGAGCTGAAATGGAAATGAAGCCAAGACAGCCAAGTGCCATGCCAAATTTGCCAAGATGGAGAAATATAACTGGCAGATCAAAACATCATACTGGAATACTGGCATATGCACTGTGGAGCTTTAGATGACTCTGGAGATGAGTGACTCCTCTGCACCAGTTGCAAGTTCTAATTCTTCCTCACTCCATCTATATACCAATTGCCTTGAAACAGACATTGATATGCTGCACCAGATACACACCCGAATCATTAATAATACATAATACCCACACATCATCCACAAACAATGACCCCCAAACCTTACTATTAAGCATAAAGCCTGCATAATTACTGATATAAACAAAAAGACGTTTGAAGTCAAATGATATGCGACTTCTAAAAGAATCTACTGACTGTTCGTAGGTCAAGACATGCTTTGCATCACATGGAATAGTTCAATAGAACGGGACTCTTAAGGATTTGAAAACAACCTGGCTTCATAACCAACTTGAGATCTGAAAACTCTACAATTGGACGAGGCTTCAAGCTGTCCTGACATATTTCTGCGATTATATAATTGGATGTCCAACTGCAACAAGTGGGACGATAGCTTCAGTATACAGAAACTCAATAAGGCTATACAACTAGTGTTTTTACGCCATAGCACCCACAAGCCCCAAGGGAAAAGGGCGCAACAGACAACAGATTGCTTAATTTTTATTTATTTTTTATTTTTTGGCAAGCATAATGGATGGCTTAATTGGAAGCTATTCATATGAACAAATTTCTCTTCAAATGCTAAAACAAAAGGTTATTCCTAGACGCTTGAAAATATACCATGACCAGGAGATTTGGGGACTCACCTTGGAAGAAGCCAGGAATTCATATATTGCACTCTAATAGTGTGCATGAAAAAGAATATTAGCGATCAAGTAATAGCCTGTTACTTAATAGCAAAGAGCCTTAAATCTGAAGTTTCTCAACAAAAAGGTACAAAGGCAAAATCTTACTTGTGGAACACTATTTAAATCACCAGCAAGAATAACAGGAATGTTGCCCCATTCTTGGGATAGCTTGTAAGCTTTATCAACAAAAAGCCTGACCTAAATCATGAAGTCCATATAAAATTAGCAGGATCAATAAAATAAATAGGAACTTTTAATTAACTACAGGCTACTACTAATATTTTCTTCTAAAAACAAAGGAAACATTCAGTCAAAATTTGAATGAAAAATCATTAGAATCACTCCCAGCCCAGGGGGAAAAAAGATTTTCACATAGAAAGAATCAGAACCACAAATAAAATCCCTTCAAGCTAGATGTAAATATAATGCAACCCTGGTGGCAGAGAAGATCAGACAAGTACCCTGGCCTAGCTTGATGTCTCCTCGTTTTGGGGTTGAACAATACATGTATATTTCCGACTAAAAATCTTCTATTTCTGGTCAATGGTGTCCAAAATGCAAATGAAAGTTCAATAAACAAGTAGAAAATACACAAAAAATTAGTGATTCAATAAGGCTCTTTCATTTACAAAAGACACCATGTCTGTCCGTGTGCATGCAGGAAGTTATTGTTAAGGAAAGATTTTCCATTAAAAATCAGATGCAGCATTTGGTGAACACTCTGCAAGGTTTGGCCCACTCCATCATTACCACTCAAAGTGACTAAACTAAAATTACACCAAGCAATACATATGTGAAACAATATATCAGAATATTGCTGATTACATTCACCATGCATGCTGAGTTCTACTGATTTAAGAGATGTAAAACTCACAATATTGTTGGGCTGCATGCATCAGATTCTAGTTTATCACGCTTCACCTGCCCAATAAATGGAAATATAGAGTAATAAATTAATAAAAATAAGAAAACAACTTTAACATATAAAAGAACAGTCAATAAGAAAAAATATTAGCAGGACAGTGTAGGTAAAAAAAGCACTACCAGGAAACAAGATAGTAGAAAGAAACTATGGGGACAACTGGGGGAAAATGTTCACCAAATATAGACCAGCCTAGCAGAAATGCCTATTATTAAGTTTTAAATCTATTTTCATACAATTAATCAAATGCAGAATAGGTAAAAAGAGGCAATAGGATTTCCACATCCGGAATCTACACCACTTTTATAAATACCATATTAAGGAAAGAAAGGAAAAAAAGAATAACCAAAGATTTGAGAAGATTTGAAGATTGAAGATATTTTATTTTTATTATTATTATTTTTTTTTTGGTTCTGCATCACATATCCTACAAACCACAGCACTAAGCAACACATCAACTGATATACATACATACATATATATATATATATATATCAATGACAGCACACCACTTGCACTAAGGACTGCCAGGACATAATTAAGGTACGCTACTAGAAGCAGAGAAATAAGTTATGGGAAATATTGGTAATATCAGAGCAACAATGTGATCACATATAATGTGTCAATAAGAATAGATCAAACCCATAACGGAGATAAGAGAAACCAAATAATATATCAAATCCTAAATACCTCCAAAATGCAAAGCTGGGCAACATTGTTACGAAGGCCAAATTGTTGGAATTCTATATCTTCTTGATGCAAAAGGGTAAATCTGCTTTCAAAATATAGCCTAGCTTGATTCAGCAAACTGACAGAGAGGGCAAACAATAGCAATAGAGAAGCAAAGATCGTCCTCGTCTAGATGCCCATACATTTTTTTTTTTTTTTTGGGGAAAAGAATGTGATGCACAAATAACATGAGAAGAATGCCAAAATAAATTCTGTAGAACTCAATTCCACTTCCACCCATATTAGCCCATAGAGGGATGTTTAGACCGCCAGTCTGCCCAGCGCTCATTAACAAATAGTGGGCAATCATATTTACCAGAGAGAGAAAACATGGTAGGAAATGTCATACACAGAACGAATTAGTAGAAAAAGCAAAAACTATTAGCAACATTAATCACTTGGGGGTAATGGAAACCCACAATTTGTCTTTCCAGAATACAGCACACCCATCATATGCTTCCCTGTGCGAGCCTGAAGATGATTAATAATGCTAATCCATGTGAGCTAATAAACTGATTATTTGGACCATAAAAATTGATCTGAAAGTTTACACAGACACAAACTCTCTGCCATATAATACCTTGTAAACACCTTTAAAGCCATCATTTTGGAGAAGATTATCCAAGTTATCAAAGCGATCAACCTCCTGCAGTCATATAAAAGGTTATGATAATGCAGTCCTTGATAAACAAGAATCAGTCCTACTCTATTATGCATCCACAATAGCATAGATCTTGATAATGAGATTTTGAAATTCTAACGCATACTGCATGCTGTGCATAACAGACGTTCATAATAATTAATAAACTACCTGGAAACACAGTATGCTAGCATTATAGTTATAAATCTCCTCACGAATAAGCAATTTCCGCCGATCCCACTCCAGAAAACGATGTGGAATATTAGAATACAAATCCGGGTGCTTTGACGCATTTTCAACACCGAGGATATTGTAAGACACAACCACAATCTTATCTGCAAGAGAAGGCAAGGGTTGAGAAGAAAGATCACGAGATCAACATAAACAAGTCCCACTACCCGATACCATCTCATCAATGTATAGCCACGCACCCTCATGTGTTTATCTTAAAATGTCAATCGCACACCGCCATCCGTTTTCTCTCTTTCCTTTCAATGCAGTACATAAACATAAATCCACAGGCAACGTTTCAGAGGAAATCAGAATTCACGCACTTATTATCCATTTTTTTCTTCCAAAAGCTACGTTAATTCCTTACCCTTATAGTTAAAATGATCTTCGGAAGAAAAAACCCATCTCCGAGAAGACACATCGTCAATGGATTTTCTTGCCATTTTCTTCCTGCGAACTCGAGATGAAGAACGGAAGGCTTCCAATCGGTTCAAAGTGCACGAGCTCCAATTATGCCCAGGGTTCCGGGTTACAGGCTCCGACTTCGGGAACAGCCGCCGCTTCTTCATGTGAGTGCTCGAAGATTCCAATTGATAAAACATCCTCCGCTTCGCCGAATGGTTGGTGCTTGAAATTTCCGGTTTGGCCTTCCGCGATTGGGATTCGTCATCCCGCCGGAGTATTAGGATGACTCCGAATTAGGATAAGTTAACTTCTAATGTTATCGAATGGTTACAGAAACATAGGAATCACACTATTAGGTTCTCCGATAGCAATTCTATGCATTCAAGTCTATAGTATTGCAGTACCTTTTTTTCGCAATGAAAAGTCACTCTTCCTTCAGGGCCCAGGCTTCCCCGATGAGTTCCACGGTGGATCGTTCAGAGCCGCGATGAGCTCCCCCGCTGGTCAAGAGTCCACCACTAGGGCAAATAATATTTTAAAAGTCAAAATTATCATAAAAATTTAAAATGATTTTCAAAGCACTCCTCCGTTTGAAAATATTGATTTGAAGGATTTAGATATTAAAAAATATAAATATTTTTAATATTTTAAAATACAATAATTATTTTTTTAAGTGCCATAGATAAATTACTTTATATTTATTTTAGAGTGAAACATCCTATTAAATAAAAATGTATAGTAATATATTGTTAGTTTAAAGATAGGTAATTGTTTTATTAGAAGATGAGATTTGATTAAAAATATTTTATATTTTTGAACAAAAAGAATAATAATAAAGATAAAACTTTACTTAAGGAGATAATAATATAAATTTTAAAAATAAAAATGCGCATGCACAAACACACACGCACATATGTAAGTATGTACACACACATGCACATAGTTAAAGATAAAAAACGTCCTTGAAGTGTATATGAAAGATTGCAAATGACTTTAAATTTAACTATAAGTCATTTATACCCCTTAAAATCAAAGAATCATTATATTGCTACCCTGATGTTTAGTCAAATTGTGTTGATTGTTTGTGCAGTCAAGTTTGTCTGGGAAAAGAAGAAAGAAGAAACGAGGAGTATCAAGGTATTTAAGTTGAACAAACATTGAAGCAAACTATGGACCATTTTTTGCATTTGTCTCCATTTGAGATCAAGTATGAAGTGCTTCTCGATGAGTACAATGTCATGAGCAAGTTTGGTGGGCGATTCTTCATGTTCTTTGTCTGGTATCAGTCAAAGGATGGTCGCATTCAAGAGTCGAGGAGCTGGATATATAAACTACCTACGCCTACTGAGGTATTGCTTTTGTGGAAAAATTGCACCGAGGTAGACATTATGGACTAAGAACAACCTTGGAAAAAGGTTTTTGAGTGTAAAAACTACAGCTAAATATGCCTTAGCACTAATCTCTCTTGATTTAAGTTTGTGTGGTTTGGGCACTGAGTGTCAAAGATGAATGTCAGGGTAGATGTCATTTTTTCTCATGGCTAGACAATAAAATGGAGGAAAAGTCGAAGCAGGTTATTCTTGTGCTTTTAGGTCATATTGAGAGGTTGATTGAAGAGAATAAAAGGCTGTGTGGACAAAGAGAGAAGGAAGAAAAGATTGATGGTATTATACGTGGGTTGGATGAGATGAAGAAGCTAAAGATGGCAATAGAAATTTTAATATTGTCATAGTTGTTCCTTGGGTCATATTTAGTTGTTCCTTTGTTTATGAAAATGTATTATATTTTATGAAAATGTATTTTATTTTTGTAATAGTCATATGAACCCTTTATGCTTTTGTTTGAGACCATTGAATTTTTGAAATTTTGTAAGAAAAATTGTGTTTTATGCATTTTTGAAGATGGCATATCTAGTCATGTTTCTATGTACTTGTATTTTTTATGTATCTATGAAGGTTGAATAACTAAAATGAACTTTAATAAATTACTATCAAAATGTAATAATGAACTATAAACCTTTAAAGGTTGGCTAATAGGACAATAACATTAATTAATATAGTTATGAAGTTATAACATACTCAAGTCTATAATGAGAACACAGCTAAATCACTTTGCCACGTTAGAATGGCAGCATACAAAATATGAATGATGACTCCATACAAAATACAAAATAATGGTGCCAACATTAAAGTTTGTCATATACATAATGGCTACATACAAATCATAGAAGAAATTATGGCAAATTAAAAGGTTGGCCTAACACAAACTAAATGATAGTCTCTTTTCTCTTTGATCTTTCCTGTCTATCCATCATTTACCTTTGACTTTCAAGGTGGGAGCCACTAACACTAAGATTTCCCTATCATCTTAAACCAGGTGGTTTGAATGGAAGTTTGAGGGTTGATCAACATTTATATCTAAACCTCTTGATGCACTCCTAATTGGTCTATTGGCCAGTGTTTGCTTCTCTCTTTGTAGATGACTCTTTTTGGGGATTGGGAACCTCATTTTTGGATCTGCATTTTAATGCATATACTCCTCAACTGTGCCCTCTTCAAGTACCATCTTAGATGGCATTCTAGACTGCATATGTAAATTGTAATGTGTGTTATTGTATAGAATCTATGAGGAAATGTCAATCAATTACTACAAAGCTATAAATTAAACTTACATTATAAATTGTCCTTCCTGTGACTTCATCAAATCGAATCCTATGCCAACCTCAGTCCTTAGTCGATAAATTCCTCTGTTGTAAAGTGTCTAGAGTGGTACATTGGTGTCAATTGTAGGAGTGGATGGTAGGGGAGGCCTGTGGTTGATAGACTATTGAGTACCTTGGTTGCTCTTAGTTTGGTCTTGTTGGGAGAGTGCATGAGTGGATAGTAGAGGAGGTGTTTGGTTAATAGATTTACTAGCCTTTTTTGGTCGCAAGTCCTCACTAGCAGAAGGCCTCTACATAATTCAAGGGAGGTCTAAAACCATTGCAGAAACCATCTCCAATTATGGGCATTCTCCCTCTGACTTTAACTGCAAGCCCATCTTCATTGCCTGGGCCCATCTCATCTCCCATTTCCTCCTCTTCACTATTGTTGTCCTCACTATGACTGTCTCCATCTAATCCTAAGTGCCTAAAGTATTCATTATCTTTACTAGTGTTATCTTCACTAGTTGACTCACCTCTGAGTGCCTCCTCTTTAGCTCTACTATCTTCATCTTCATCCTTATCCTCATTAATCAAATGATTCTGTCTTATACTTATCTTTGGATTCTAAATGTCAACAAGTGAATATTTTACGTTTCTATTAGTCTTTTCCAATTGTTTCTCATGCTTCTTATACCAACTTAGATAAGATTCAACCACTTCTCAAATTCTTTCTCAAACTCATGGTCCTTGTCAAATACTTCCTTGTCATTCCCCTCACTTCCTAATCCTTTTCTTTGACTCGAATCATCTAACTTTGCACCTTTATCTAATTTTAAGTCCTCATGCACAAATCTTTTCTTAGTTTCTTCAACCATTTTCACCGCATCATCTATTAACGAAAAGTACTTCTCCATGCTCAACTTATGTAGACTTCTGATATCGCACCAGCACCAATACTGTCACTATCACCAATGCCAACATCGACACCATCGTCGAATGCCCCATCACGATTGGGACCCATCTTTCTAATAACAACCACGGACACAAACTTGAGGGCTTATGTGAGAATTCATTATGCAAAATTTAGTGATTCTTTACCTTAACTTCTAATGTAATTCTCTACACATTAATCAGATTTCACATGCTTCGTCCTTGCTCACGTAGATCATTTCTTATTTCTCTGATTTTCCTTCACGCTTGATAATGCTCTGCCGTTTCATTTCTCTAATTCTCTTGCCTTGTCTTTTATTTCCTTTTTTCCCCTTTTACCATGGTGCTCACTAGGATGATGATATTTGAACCATCTAAATTAAAAATTTAGATGGTTCAGATTTAAATAATTATATTTTTAAAATAAAAGTTATAAAAAATTTTTAATAAATCTTTTCATGACTAATTTAGTCTATATTTAATTTAGAGGATCCAATTTAATATTAAAATTTTTATATTTTTATGTATTGATTATCTATATGTATTCTATACATTTCAAATTTAAAACTTTTAACTTGTAATTTTGTAAAAAAAACTATAGTTAAAAGATTATATATTTAAATTTTTAATATTATATTTATCAAAATAAAAAAATATAAAAATTATAAAAAAATTTAATATCAAATCTAGACTGTACAAAATACATCTAGATAGTCAATACATAAATATTTTAAAATTAAATTGAACTATTCAAATTAAATTTGCACTATTATAATTGATGATAAAATATTTAGTAAAGAAATTAATAAATTTTTATTTCAATAAATATAAAACATAATTATAGTTATAAATTAAAAGGTAACCATCTAAATCTTCCCAGTGCCTTTGGCCTTAAACCATCATTGCTATCTTTTATTAAATAAGATCATGAAATGCGAAACTATGTGTATTATTTACATATATAAATAGAATAGTTTATTATAGGTTTTGTATTTTATATTGATGTTGATTTTTTTTAATTAGATACATGTATTCTTCTATTGAAAATAATACTATTCGAGATACGGTTCGACATTAATTATTTCATATATATATATATATATATATAATTTTGTACTAAATCTTTTTCATCATAAATCTCAATAAAATTCCATATTTTACACTCTGAATTGTTAACCACATTTATATTAAGATATATATTGAATCATATTATTATATAAATTGGAATTCGCCTAATTATTTATTAATATATTTGAATAAGTTCAACACCAGAAAGTATAATTGTGTGGAGTTCACATAACGTGCTTACACTCATTTACCTTTTTATTGTTTTTTTTTGGTATACATATACTTTTATTTTTTATCCAAATACATTCTCTACATTCAAGTCTGCAAATGTGAAAAATGCAGACTAGATACTATATGACCTCTTATCTAAATTGGAATGTAAAATTGTTCAACAGATTGTTATATATCTTAACTCTGCGACTAAGAAAAATCGTACAAATGGTATAGGCCTGCAAATCAAACTTTTCAACTGAGGAAATCAACGAATGTCCAACTTGAAAACCAGTTTATTCATTCATCTTGAAAATCAGTCAACTATATGATTTCTAACATGGGGTTTTTGTCCTTTTCCCCCCTGATGAACTACAGTCAATTATTTTCAGACCATTATCTAATCTTATCTAGCAAATGAAAACTATACAGTCAATAATATATTAGCCTTCACTGAATTCAAAATTTTCGACTGAGAAAATATATGAATGTTCAAGTTGAAAATCAGTCTAGTGTATGATTGCCAAAGTGGGAGTTTTAATTTGTTTGTCCTTGATAAACAACAGTTACAGTTCCTTGTCTTGTAATGTGGCTGGTTTAAATTCTTTATGTAAATGCAGGTTCTATAATCTACCTCATCTTAAATGACTGGTAGGTTGCTAGCAATTACTCGCTACCAGAATCCCATTCTTGCATGCTATATCATCACTCATCGTCTCTTCAAACCAGAAACATTCTGTCTGCACAAGCTTCCAAAAATTCAACACCATCTCCATGTGCACATCTACCTATCCAGTCTCCCCAAAATTTACTTACGAATTAAGAACAATCATCACACACTCACCGTGACCTCTTTTCCTTCACGTTCTCGCCAAACAAACAAACATGATGAAGAGCCATACCCAGTTTCCATTGGGCCTCGCGCTCTTCAGCGTTGTCTGCCTCGTCCAAACCAAATCCATCATCGAACCATGCGTCTCCTCAGACTCCTGCTTTTCCCTCCTCTCCTTCGTCCTACCCTGGGACTCCAAGCTATCCGAAATCGCCTCGCGCTTTCAGGTCAATGTCTCCGACATCCTCGCCGCCAACTCCGTCTTCCCGATGTCACAGAAACTCGCCGATCAGATCATCAGATCCAAATCCATCGTGAAGATCCCCATCTCGTGCCCTTGTGTCGACGGAATCCGGAGATCTATGTCCACAATCTACACCGTGCAGGCATCGGACACACTGGAGAACATATCGGAGGGATTCGGCCGGCTGGTGAGCGCGGACCAGATAGCGAGCGTGAACAGCATCAATGCGACGAATCGTTTGACGAACGGAGGGAAGTTGGTGATTCCGTTGCCGTGTACGTGCTTCAATAACGTGAGGAATGGCGAAACGACGGTGTATATGTCGTATGCGGTGAGCGAGGGGGAGAGCTTGAGGAGTATAGCGTCGGGTTCGAAAACGACAGTGTCGGATTTGGAGGCAATCAATGGACTGAGTCAGGACGCGGTCGAACCGGGAGATATAATAGCTATTCCCATTGCAGGTTGGTACAGTAATATTTGCACTTTGTCTTCATTTTGTTGGTACCTGGCCTCTTTGCAGCATGAGTCTTGATTTATTTTCCCTATTTTTTATTATAAGAACCGAATGGAATAATAAATTAAAAACATCCGTGGATCAGGTTTCATAGTTTAACCACAATATAATAATTAAATAAAAATAATATATGCACATATATCAAAAATGAGTCAAAACGGTTCAATGGCTCCGGTTCTTGGGTTTTCTTTTGGGCCTACAAGAATTACCCTGGGTCAAAATGGAAGCCGGTTCAATCAGATATTTTTTTCTACAGGCAACGGTCAAATCTTTCAGATTGGTCAGGGTTTGGAAACAGTAATTCATACTATTTTGTTCGCTTTTAATGCTCGCTGCGTTCTCTCTGTCTCTGTTTTTTTTTTTAGAATTTAATTTAATGCTCGCTGCTTTCGGCTTTGCCCTTTCCTTGTCATGGGCTCATGGCTGATCAAATATTAAAATATTTTTCAGCCGTTTATTAAAAACAATATTTTTCGCCAGTTTATAAAAAATAAAATTTTTGGCCATTCCTCCATGTCATTGTTGACATCTTGGTCAAAAGGCACCTGGTCCATTTTTGGTTGAAGCCCACTTTCTGGGTCAGTAATCGATGCCTCACCAAGCCCAACGCACCCATGACCCAAGTTACGAGTCTCCTTGTCAATTCGCCTGGATGCTGAGGCCCAAAATTATTGGGTCCATGTTCAATTTTCATTCATCTGGCCAAGAGATAAATGATAAAAGTTAAAGCATATATTTAATCATTTAATTTTACATAACATTTTATTTTAATATTTTAATTTTATAAAGTTTTTTTTAATTCTTTAACTTTGACACTATTAGTTTTACCCTAACAAATTTTTATATTAAACTTTTAAATGTTGACAAAATGTTTTCAAATGTTAACATGATAAGTTTAGTTTTTTCAAAACAATAATGATTAACATAAAAAATAATCATTCCAAACTAATGATATTAGGATTAGATGATTAAAAAAAATACTTGATAAAATTAAAGAATCAAATTAAAATTTATATAAAATTAGAGGATTAAAAGTATACTTTAGTCAATGATAAATAATATAACTCATTTTAAACTCAAATCAATACACGTGGAGTGTCTTCAGTAAATGAAAGAAAATAGCAATTTTATCATTCAATTGAGGTTCAAATTTTTCCAACGAAAATGAGTGGAATCCATAAACTGATACTTGATTGTTGAGACCATAAAGAATCAACAAATAATCAATAACTGCAACACAGGAATCTTTATAATTGGGCGACAAAATTCCAATTTTTGGTTAATTTTTCGTCAGAGTAATGCACATATACAATACAAGTAACATAGATGTTGATGATAAGAACCAATATTCATATATGATACATGGTGTATGCTTGTACTGTGGTTTGCACATATATTTGCAGCTTGTTCATCAGCAAGCCTGAATTGGTACAACGAGAGTCTCATCGTCCCAAATGGCTCATATGCTCTTACTGCCACAGACTGCATCAAATGCTCTTGTGGCCCCATCGATCTCAGGTGATACATTATATATATATATATATATATTACAATATTACAACATAGAAATTTATGTGTACGTTTGCAAGTTCTGTTTAATCATGATTAATTAACCCT
Source organism: Prosopis cineraria (assembly GCF_029017545.1). Classification (NCBI taxonomy): domain Eukaryota; kingdom Viridiplantae; phylum Streptophyta; class Magnoliopsida; order Fabales; family Fabaceae; genus Prosopis; species Prosopis cineraria. The sequence goes on along the minus strand of NW_026557063.1, from coordinate 6,796 downwards.
ATCTCTCTTGGGGAACGTATTCAGGCTGCAATGTTATCCATCTGGTCTGGAAGCTCCCTGCTTCAATTTACAGTGCAAAGATTCCAATCTTGTAATTGGAGACCAACATGTCACTTATTTCAAATCTGGCTGCAATGTCACCCAGTGTGTCTATCGTGGCCACAGAGGTGGTAAGATTCTAAGAAGGTACGTTCTTAATAATACGCTCACATACAATATCCAATTTGGGATCTCTAATGCACCACTCCTCTCATTTATTACACGATCTCGACTTCTCAGTTATTTTTCTCTTGTTTTTCTTTTAATCATTGAATTCTAATTCTTATCTTAAAAATTATATATGATATTTTTAATCAAATTATGTACAAACTGAGTTAGTTAATTGTGTTTAAATGAACACAATCTTTTCATATATGTCTTTATTTAACAAGGTGTCTTATTTAGAGGTGAAGGGTTAAGTAGTTTATTCATGAAGGATATTTTTAAAGAAAACTCATTAATTATATATTAAAAAATTAAAAATATTTTATATATTTAATATCTAACTTAAGAAAATGCTTTATATTTTTTAACAAAGGGAGTACTTAAAATTAAAATAAAAAAACATTTTGATATATTGCTGTGATGAAACAGTGTAGTTTTGCATTTTTTATAATTTTTTTAAATCAAAACTGCACAATTTAAAAAATCGTAAAAAAGTATTAAAAAACTTCATTTTATTACAATAAAATATTAAAATATTTTTTATTTTATATAATAAGAAGTCACAGCATTGCAAATGATATTAAAAAGTAGGGCATTGGAACCCCTCTGAATCACGTTGGCATATCATATGGCAAGAATATAAGACAAAACGACGCGTGGAATATGAATTTTATAAATTGTATGTCTTGGAGACGAACTTCTAACAATATTGGAGCCTGCGTTGATCGTTTTGCAGCGTGTCGGAATCTTCTTATCTGAGGTGCCCCGGTAAGTTTCTGACCATGAAAAGCAAACCATCAAGAGGTTTCAGAATTTCTGAACTGACAGTGTAATTATCAATTTTATGCAGCGAATCAGACTTACAATGCAGCGTCGCCTTGGCCATCAATAAATTTAGATCCCGTAATGCCGTTTGGGGCATTTTCCCCATCTCCGTCACCTAGTCCAGTTTCTGATGCTTTAGTGCACGCCACTCAAGTTTCCATCATGTTGCTCCCACTGCTTCTTTGGATATTAATCAACACGTGAAATTTCATTTATTGTTGTCGGCTCTAGGTTTCCAGGATATTGTATATTTATTAATTATTAATGAGTCATCACTATCCAAAAGTATATGCATAAATTGTAATAATCATATCAATAGATGCTAGTCCTCATAAAAAGGATGCATTTGAATTTACCTTTGAAGGAATTACCTTTTGTTTAAACTTTAGAATTTAAAGTCAGTGTCTAATATGATTTTCAAATACCAATAATTTATTACCAAAAAATTATAACCATATAGCTCTCTGTCAAGCTATTGCTCAACGCATGACCAAGCCATGTTGTCTCCTCGTTTTAATATTCACATACACACAACTGTATCTAATGAATGATTTGTTTGAAAAAATTAGAATGTTTTAGGGACTTTGACCAATTGCATTGGTCTTTATGCATGAGTTAGTCAAGAACTACTTCCTCTCTTTTTATTTATAGGAGAAATATTACTTTTAAAATAAAATCACATTTTTTAATAAACATTTATTGCAAACTTCTTAAATTATCCTCAATAATTTTATTATTTATAATCATAAGAAATAATTAATGAATGCTTGATTAATACAATTAATGAAGAGTATTGTACTCCTATTCTTTTATTTTTGGATACAATTAATATAGTTAAGCGATTTTTTTAAACTGTATAATGTAGTTTTTTTCTTTTATAAATAAAAAAGGAAGGAGTATTCTATAATAACAAATGAAGTGAGTAGTAATTTTAAGACACTTTTTATATTCCATAACCTAACATCCTAGAAAACTTAGGTCGCGTTTGCTTACTAGAATAAAATAAAATGGAAAGGATTGAAAAATTGAGACAAAAATAAACTAAATCACCATTTCCCCCATGTTAAGCATAATAAAATTCATTAATATGTATTAAAAAATGTGAGAATCATCACACCCTTAAAAATCTCATGAATCATGATTTTTAACCCCATAAACTAAATTATCCCTCCATTTATGAATGACTTCATCTATTTCTTTTGATTATCTTATTTTGAAAAAACTAATCATTTAGTCTTGTAGTTTTGACCTAATTATAACTCAGTCCCTGAAATTTTGACTCGGTTATAAAACAGTCCCTGAACTTTGCGTCTTATAATTTAGTCCTTGAAATTTTAACCTCTTAAATATTGGTCCCTATATTTTTAAAAATAAAATTATAAAAATTAAAAATATTTTAAACTTTTAATATTTATAAATATTAAAATGATTAGTAATTTAAGATATTAGTAATAAATTTTAAAATATTTTTTATAATTTTATTTTTTTAAATATAAAGACCAATATTTAAGAGGTTGAAATTTCATAGACTAAATTACAAGAGACAAAGTTTAGAGATTGATTTACAACTGAGTCAAAATTTAGGGATTGAATTATAACTGGATTAAAACTACAGGGACTAAATGATTAATTTTTTCTCTTATTTTTATCTTTATTTTTTTAAAACAATCCATTCCTTTTGTTCTAATAAACAAACATGACCTTATGGTATTATTAATAGCAAACTCATGAATACTTCAAAGATGTCTTTGATATATTTATTAATTCACATATTTCAGGATTTGAATTTACAATTTCAAGATAAATTGATTCTACTTTTTTGATTAAAATTGAGTTTCTTAGACATATCAATTAAGCTTAGGTTCGCTTAGATGGTCAATTAGAGCCAGTCCAGCTCTAAAGGCTGGCCCTTTAAGGCTTAGCCAAGGCCTAAACGGGTTGACCTTTTAAGCTTGATTATATCTCAAGGCTCTATTTTTAGCAATTTGGCCCTAGCCCTCAAGGCTGAAGGGCTGAACTCAGGGCCTCGGCCCTAATTATTTTTTTATTTTTAAATTTAAAAATTTTAAAAAATATATTTAAAATTCTAACAAATTTATTACACATCACATTAAGTCTAAGAAAATAAAAAAAAAATTAATTCACACAACAAAATTTTTAAGTCTGATAAAAAAAATTCCAAAATCAACTCTGACATCAATTACATGTTGGTAGCATCATCAGCTAAATCTTGATGATTTTCATCACCATCAACATTAATATTATTTGATCCTTCTCCTTGTGGATCCTCATGAATGACAAATATATTAAGCTTTTCATATCTTCCTTCTTCATCCTCATTATTTGCAATAAACAATAAACCAAAATTATAATTTTAAGGTATTTAAAAAATGCAAAAATATTCAAAGTAAGTAAATAATAATAAGTTGGCCTTCAACTCAAAACCATGCAACTAATTACGAGTATAAATGATAGCCTCAACATTATCTAGAAGAAGACAAACCTCAACATTATCTAAAAGAAGAGAACTCCAATACTTTGTCAAAACACGTGAACCAATACTAAAAGTTGATTCACTAGTCACAGTAGTGATTGAGACACTAAGAATATCAGCAGCCATTCTTGAAAGAATTAGAAATCGATGTTGGTTGTTCCTCCGCCAATTCAATACATCTAAATCTTTCCAGTTATGAGGCTTAAGTATTAGTTCATCCAGATAATTCTCTAATTCAGACTTGTCTAAAAAAAATCATCTATACTCATAAAAATATCTTGATAATCCTGCATTATAATTTCCAAAAATTAAAAAAATATAACTTAAATACTAATAAAGTAAAACAATATTAATTGATAAAGTATTTAAAATTTACATCAAATGTATAATCAAAAGTGGTCGTTGATGATGTTGAAACACTTGTAGTGTGAGACGCACATTTATTGTAACAGTTGAAGTTTTTAAACTTGATTCACCTCCCACACCAATAGATAATGTCCTCATATTTAAATATTCATGAAAAATAAAATTTAACTTGCTCTTGATGTCTGCAACCTTCTCATAGCAAGTAATGGGGTCAATCTTTAAGTAAAAATATTGTATCATATTAAATTTTCATCGTGGATCAAAAATCACACCAAGTGCAGGATGACACTATAATCAATCCAATACTTGTTAAACCTCTCTTTCATTCTCGTAGCTATCTCTTGAATGACAAGATCAGCGTTCACCTTATTTGCATCAAGCAACAGTTGAATTTTTTATATTGCATAAAATACATATTTGAAGTAGGATACGATGAACTTGAAATTAATCTTGCTTACTCATTTAGTCATGCGCATCGTGCATGTTTGGAGTTTGACAAGTGTTGAGAAATTTGCTTATGTGGTGCGTGTCTTGCTTACTTTTTTTTTTACTTTTTTACTTTTTTATGATTTTTTTTTAAATATATTAAGATTTAAAGGGTTGGCTTTTTATTTTCGAGTCCTTTTAAATTTGATTTACTTTTTCAAAAACTAAAATAGGGGCCTGATCCTCAGTTTTTTTCAGGCCTAAAAAGACCAGCCTTATGGGCTCGTCCCTAATTGATGGCTCTCCGCTCAGACTCAAGGTGTATTGGGCCTGAATTGGATCAATAGGTACAGTCAATGGGCCAAGCCCAATCACAATAATTGGTAGAATTACTCTTTCACTTGCTTCACCATTCGGCAAACGAGCATCCAAGGCTTCGCGGAGGTCCAATAACCGGTTAACTTCCGGTGAGGGGTAACACAAAAGGAAAAGAAATACAGTACACGCCACGCAGTTCGTTGAGACGAAAAATGAAACAACTCACCGAGGCTCTCACACTACAGTCTCAAGCCATCACCAGGCATTTTAGCATATTTGCCATCAGAATCCGCCATGATCTCCGACCAGATGGTACCTCTGTCTTTTCCATTTGCCTTTTCCTTGGCCTCCAATTATTCAAAAGTCGATCTCCCTCCACTTTTTTTTTTTAAATTTTATTTTGATATGCAGTATGTTTTTTTTTTTTGCCAGAGATTCTTTGCTTTAGTAATTGAAGTTTGAAGCTCGTGTCGCCTGCTCCTGGAGCCTCGATTTTCGCGAGTTCATTATCCAAGCACCTGATCCTCTTTAATTTCATCCTCATATTGGCTTCCAATTGGTGTCCTGGCTCGAGGCTTTTAGAATTCGCTCTATTTCAATTTTGAGGTACTTCTTCCATACGATTTCGCAATGTGGAACCATAGTAATTGGCTAGACTCAAATCTGAGTTTTATTTCCACGAGTTAAATTTTGCAGGGATTGACGAACTTGATTGAGCAGCAGAAATGCTTACGTGCATAGCTCGTCCGAAGAAACTCGGGCATGAGTCACTGAATCAGCCCGATGAATCCGATTCTACCAACTCAAGCGCCGCTAAGAGTCAAGCTGCCAAATCCCTCACTTCTCAGGTACCTAATTCTTCTTCTGTAGTTCCGATTAGAAGCTTCGTCAGATTGAAGTATCAAATTCAAATCTCCATGTTTCGTTTAGCTCAAGGATATGGCGTTGAAGGCATCTGGAGCTTACAAGCATTGCGCCCCCTGCACCGGACCACAGACACAGAATCGATTCCGGGGAAGTAATGAGTCAGATGTGGAGTCGGATCGGTTCCGATGGTCCTACCGGAGAACAGCGAGTTCAAGCTCGACAACGACGAGGGCATGGGGGAAGGAGATGGAAGCGAGACTGAAGGGGATTTCGAGTGGGGAGGGAACGCCGAACTCTTCCAGCGGACGGCGGGTAGAGCCGGTGGTGCTGTTTGTCGAAGAGAACGAACCTAAGGAGTGGGTGGCGCAGGTGGAGCCCGGCGTATTAATCACCTTTGTATCACTTCCGAGCGGAGGGAATGATTTGAAGCGAATCAGGTTCAGGTACGCCTCCAATTACTTCTCTTGCGGGGACACTGGGCATCGTATTATTTCTTTAGGTGCCGTTTTGAGTTTTGATCGGACGGCGACCGTTCGTGACAGTTTTGGTCAAGGTGGGCATTTGGAATTGGATCCTACAGCATCAAGCAAATAGTGATGTGATGATAATGACAATGAGTGCCTTTTCCTCCGGTGAACTGTCAATTTGTCTCGCATCATTACTGATACATGGACAGCCAAGTTCTTAGGTTATCCTTGATTTAGGATTAGTGGTTCGTATAAAATACGAAACTAAATTTATCTAAGAAAAAACATTAATTATGCTGAAAAAACTTAAAAAACTCAATGTATGATGTATGAAATGATAAAACAAATTAACTTTTTAAAACCATAGTATTTTAAAAAATAAATCTGTTCCTATTATTCCTATATCTGCTCATCATGGACTTGTTTCCTTAGGACATGACCCCTAAGGAGTTACCTGACTAGATCTAACCGCATTGAGGAGGGTGAACCTATTTAACCCCATCAACTTCTAATAACTCCAGTATGATTGTTAGTGTAAATGTATAATATTTAATGTTGACCAACCAATATAAATACATATATTGTCATTGCATATTAATAGTAAATTTTTTTTATAAAAATAGATAAAGAATATTAAAATCAAGAAAATATTAAGAACTATATATTGATATCAATATTTATCATCAAACAGAGGCAATTTCTTTGAATAAGCAAATGATAGGTTAAATATATTTTGTTTTGATGTTTTCGAATAAAAACAATGCTCCTGAATATACTTATTAAATAACTTAATAAAAGATGTAAGGATGCTCTTTTTTATTACTTATAG
>NW_026557062.1:0-28501 GCF_029017545.1 Prosopis cineraria | reverse complement strand
TTTTTTGATCTTGGATTGAATCTCATTTTATCCTCAAAATCTTATTCGATCCTATTCTATAGTTTTCCTCAAATCTAATCAATATAGAGTAGGAAAAAAGAGCTATCCAGATATTGAACATAGTTTAATAAGTTTCAATTAATATTGTCTATTGATATTACTTATATATATATAAGGAAAATTTTTTAATCATTCTAATATCTTGTTTAATTAAATAGAAGAAGATACTAGACCTAATATTTTAATTTCTCGAGCTCTTGTTTGGACGACAGCTTAAGAAAATAAAGAAGGTAAATTACTTGATGAGCACACTCGAAAAGTTTAGGAGAATTGTGTGAGTACTAGTATTTTAGTGTATTACTTTATTTACATTATTTACTTAATAATTAGTTTATAATTTATTCAACAAGAAGTATTATCACAATCAATATCACAAGATGATGCAGGTGAACATGTGGATGTCTTTGGTAAGGCATTGAGAGCTCCAGAGGTCTCGGTTGCATTAGAGGAGTTGGACTTAGCATTTCTCAAGGCACCTACTTTGAATGTCGGTCTAAAATTTTTACCGAACATGATTTTAATGCAAAGATGTTAGAAATGGAGGCAGGAATGAAAAAAATTCAAGATCATATGAAAAAGAGATTTGAGCAAATGATTAGAGTCGTAAATGTGCCACAAGCTAGCTCCAGTGACAAAGATAGCTACTCATTCCATACTAAAAAAAATTTTCCTAAGATTATCATTTTTCTTTATCTATCTTCTCTTTATTCACAAATGATGTTTCACATTTTCTTAAAAATATTAATTTTTTTAATTTTTAGGGTGAGTCTCAATGTCAATTATGGTTAGAATTACCATATTGTCATATTGTGGCACTCAGATCTGTGTATAATGATAATAGTATTATTATACACTCCAGTCTCTTACCTGTTGATCACTTAAAGGTGAGACTATAACTATTTTAATAGAAAATGATGCTGAGTTGTTAGTGCAGATAGAAGATGGGGATATATTCATGATTTTTAACGCCATTGAAAGTTATGTGGCTTAGCCTAAAAGGCTCATTAAGTTACAGGTATAATGATTGATTGTTCTTAAAATCATTAATGTATTATTTCAGCCTTACCAATTAATTTTACATTTTATAGTCCTCAAAATCTAAAAAATAGTAAAGAAGCCAATCAAAGCGAAAGGAAAGTTGTCGAAAGGATCTACACCTATAACTAAGGTAGGGAAGATCGATGTAGAATCTACTCGACTAAAATATCCTCATCAAAATGCATTTGAAGTGATTATGTGGACAACATTTAAAAATAAAATCCGTGAAGTAGAATTTGAAAAGGAGATTTATAATGAAATGATTAGTGAAAAATTAGCAACTGAAAATATCAATGAGATTCTGACCAAGGATTAGTTACAAACCACAAAAAATTAGTTTATACATAAAGTATCTAAATTTTATTGTTTATTGAGGTATTATTTAATATTAGTTGTGAATGTTTCTATTTTTTTATTTTAGGTACTTGTATCATACTTTTATGATGCCGGGCTCAATGATAATAAAATTTTCATTTATTAGCCCTCCCAACACTAGTATATATAGTGTTGAGTATCATTCTCAAAAATTATTGGTACATTCAAAGTCAAAGACAAGATAAACATGTTATTTTTAGCTCCTCACAATCCAAGATAAGTTGTTATGGTAAGTTGTCATTTTTATTCATCTTTAAATTTAGTTGACATTTTAGTTAATAAAATATTTTATTTTTTTAAACAACATTAGGTGCTCGTTTGTATCAATCCTTTCATCCCTGTAATTCATTATCTTGACTCATTAAAACATAGCGACTTTTAGAATTATAAATTTATAAGGATATTATTTAATTAGTAAGTTTTTAGTTCTATATTCTTTATAGATGTTTATTATAATAATTAGTTTTTACTTAGTATGCTTAATCATTATAAGGCTGAAGCATGTTATTAAGGTGGTGAAGGTCTCCCTCCAAACACCGAAAGGCCTGATCCTGCTGAGTTTTATACATGAAAAAGAATAAAGGTTTATATTATTTTCTTAATAAAACAAGTTGGTAAGTATTTAAATGATTATTTGATTGATATTTTATGTTTATTATTTTGAATATGCTATTTTGAATTGATGTAAAATTTTTAAAAAATTCTGGAACTTCCAAGGTGTAAGGGAGACTCTGTTGAATTTCCGATAGTAAATATTTATATTATATATATAACTTCATCCCTAAAATACTTGATGTAGAATTTTTGAAATTTATTTCTACCATATTTTGATGATGACATCTTTTATTGTTTTATATAATTACAAAGTTGAGAGTTATGAATTTTATAAGAGAAGTAATTACACAACAAAAGTTGATCATTCTTGAAAATGCAAGCCAAAAGCTTTGAAATTAAATTAATATAATGTTAATTACTTATATATTGCTTTTATATCTTGTGTAATATTTTGTTGGAGCAAGATTCTCGCATTGTACTATGGAGCAAATAGAAGATTTAATTGAAGAGTGGTTAAAATGTATTATTAGCTATTTGTAATAAGAAGTTAGATTTCAATATTAAAAAAAATACCAATAGTCTCATCTATTAGGCTTGTTAGAAATTAAATTAATTAGTTAAGAAATTAAAATTGTTGTTTTAATTTTATATTCTTTCCTTGTATTTAAATTTTTATATTTATATTGTTTTGGATTAGTTTTTGATATTGACATTAATCATTTTTAAAGAGATATAAAGAGAGAAATTTAGAAAAATATAAATTTAAAAAAAAAAATTTATGGCCTACAATGAGCACTTGTGTACGTTGACATACAAGAATACTCTTCCCCTATATTGACCTACAGGAATATTCATTATAAGAGCGCTCCTGTATGTTGACATACGAGAGTGCTCATTACATGTTAAGTTATCTTAACAATAAAAATTAATTGCCATATGATTATGATTTTATTAAAAAGTAAAATAAAAACCAAATAGAATAGCAGAGGTGTTACAATCCGGGCATTATTTTCCTTTCTTTTTCTTTCTAAACCAAACAAGTTAATATTAAAATCTCTTCTTTCTCCTTCGCTTCACTTCCCATTTCTTTTATTAAAATTCCTTCCCTCCTCTCCCTCTAATGAACCAACAAGGGTTGATATTTTTCTAGTTGGGGTTTTTAAGTAAATTAATTTTAAAGGAATTTTGCATTTCAGCGACGCTTAATATTTCTTCATTTCTTTCGTTTTTTTTTTTTTGTAATAGGATAGAAATTCCCCGGGCAGCGACGAGGTAATCAATGTTGGTCATCCTGAATAGACAAGGGTGACTTGTGTCCAGCTCCATGAATTTCGAAGAAGTCATCCACATATAATATCTCATCTGGACGATTTGGTAATTATAGAAAAGGGGAAGTTGCAAACAGATGCGTTTGTTTTGATTTTATCTACGTATGGACGAGTGTATCGTCTTCATTAATTAATTTCAAGAAAGTCAAGCCACGTGCGGTGGAAAAACTCCTCAGCTGATATATATCATCTATGTGTCGTCTGTAACTCTCTCTATTGAAAACACTACTTTTGAAGCATTTATATATGCTTAACTTTTACGCGCAACCTCAACAGAGTCACCACCACGTTGTTTGTGGTAGCTTTGCAACCATACACACAATTTCAGATATTTGAGTGCCTTGGCCAGCAAAAAATATAAAAAAGTCAATATATATATCATATACATATTTAAGCGTCAATTATTGATGTCGACTTATTAATTCCTTCTCGGCAGAAAATAATTCAATTTTCAAGGAGAAATTCATTCCATTACCCACTCCCGGACATGTAAATATTGTATCTAAAAGTAGTCCAGACATAGATAAACATTAACAGGCAACAGAAAATCGAAAGCACTGTTTTCGTTTAAAGCCTGAATTATTTTTCAAATCTGAATTAATCAGCAATAGTCGATATGGTATGGTTCTCAAAAGACGTCAGTACGTATAATTATTCATAAGTAAAATTAATAAGTTCGACTATCGGCAGCAAAATTTCATTAATCCTTGTTCATGACTGGATTAGATACCGGAGGACGAGGATGGCAGCGGGGGGACCACTCCAGGCAGGAGCCAAGTTGAGTGCCCATGACGTCATCATGAGCCTGTCCCTTTACGTCAGTGATCCACGTGGCAGCATTATTGACTCACTCATGCCTCATGGCTCAGAAATTTGCTTTTCTCCCTTATCCCCCCATTCGCAGAGACGGAGCGTGAGCCACACTCACCAGCTTTCGTACGATAAAGTTTCCCATTTCCGTATAAATTGCGGTGCCGCTTCTCCCCGTTGGCATACTTCAGTGCTCTCCTCGCCTCACCTTCCATTCCTCTCTCGTTAACTGCCGTTTCCTTCTATAACATCATTTCGCTTTGGATTTCCTCAATCAAATCTTTCCCAGAAACTCGTCTGAAAAATATCAAAGCCCTTGAACCTCTTTCATGTGAAGCTGAAATCTTGAAGAGAAATGGACAGTAGTGTGCAGCAGAGGACACCGAGTAAAAGAAGCGACAAACTCAAGAGGAAACCCGTCAAGGTAGTGTACATATCCAATCCCATGAAGGTGAAGGTCACTCCGTCGGAGTTCATGTCCTTAGTGCAAGAGCTTACAGGTCAGGACGCCGAATTGCCGGCGGATCTTTCCAGATTCCAGAACCCCGACATCGACGGTGCCCATCAGACGTCGGATTCTGATAATTCGTCGGTCACAAAAAGTACTGGCAGTCATGAAAGTGATCACCCGCTAGTGATGCCTCAAGTGGACCCTATCTTTGATAATTTTGAAGGCCAACTTGGAGGCTCAATGGAGCAGGGATTTGATCCATTTGATCATCATGTCTTCGCCCCTTATCATCAGATGATGGACGACATTTCAGCTTTCTTACCCTCGACTGTATTCTACGAACCTGATCTAGTCGACGAGGAGCCGCGCAGGAATGATGCAGTGTAATCACTAAAATTACCCAGTAAGCTCTCGATTGTTTCCCCCCGGACCAGACCTATTTCTGGGAAATTTGTCACTTTCGGATAATTTATATATTACATGTATTGCCTTTAATTTGTTTATATGTGATGCAACTACTTTGTTTATGTCAGGGAACATGTTTATTAACTGTAGCCTTGCCATTGGCTTTGTTCAATTTGATTTAATGTTGGATTTGGGCGTGATAGAACAGAAATCCCTGACTCTAACTGCTAGGAATGGGCTCTTAGTCTTGATTTCTTGAAGAAGATTGCTAGCCGCAACAGCAATGGAAGGAAACCTATAGCTAATCCTTGTATCAAAAAGTTGTTCTAATCATTATTTAGTTGAATTGAAGATGGCGATCCAGTCAGTTTTGAAAGTATAAAGAGTAAAGTAAAACAAGTGGTTCAAATTGATTGCGCTCCCGATGCATATATATATATATATATATATACACTGGGAGCGCAGACGAATGGGAAGCGTGAAAACGGAGAACTGGATGGGGATTAAGGTTAAAGTCATGGCAGAATCGAAGAGTCTTTGAGGTGTGATTGAACATGCCTTTTGCCTCTGAGGCTCTTCCTTGGTCCTTTTCTGAGTAGGGCCAAATTAACATCTTTAGGCAGCAAGGTGAGGCTTTATTAAGCGAAGAATGTACAGCAAATAATGGTCAGAAATATCACCAGTGTGGTGTTTCCAAATCCATATTTAATTACGACTTGTGATAAGTTTTTGAGAGCTGGCCGGTGTGGGGCTTTCCAGCTTGCTGTGGTATAGAGGGTTTTAAACTTTTAATTAACTACATAAATACTTGACTTTTGTTTCCATTTCCATATATATATATATATATATATGTGTGTGTGTGTGTGTGTTTTTCGGCTGGTTGTGATATTTCCCAGTTGTGATCATAAGAAATTCAGAGCTGAAGTGATTTATATCAACCTCTTGTTCCTTTATATCTGTAGTGGCGGTCTCATCCTGTTCTATTCAAAGCCCAATACTGCTTGCCTATTTTACGCCCAAATAAATGTCAGTGAGCCCTCTTATTTAAGACACGCGAGTTGCAACACTTTCGCTCATTAATTACTACGTGCCTCCGGTTTATAATGAAAAAATTATGTATATATACTATAAAAGTAACTTATTTAAAAATTATAGTTAAATTTATAGGATCTGAGTGTGATTTACAATTGACATGAAAAGACATGATTTCTCCTTAAATCCATTTGAATTTCAGAAAAAAAAATCATTTACTTATAACTTTAACTTTACAATTTATGTCAAGAGGATATTCTTTATTCATAGGTCATATTTTATGTTTTATAAACAATAAATTAAAGTTGTATTTAATATTCAATTATAATGGTAAATTCACAATTTATAAATAAAACTTTTAACTTTATAAATTCTATTTCGTGTTTTATAAATAATAAACTTAAATTTTGTTTATTATTTATTTATAATCATAACTTCATAATTTACAAAGAAAACTTTTTAATTTGCAAATCCTATGTCATATTTTATAAACAGTATACTAAAATTGTATTTATTATTTACTTATGATTGTAACTTTATAATTTACAAGTGAGGCTTCTTAATTTACAAGTTCTATATTGCTTTGTCTTGTACGTTTTTATCATTCATCAATTCGTGTGCTGCTCACTTTCTTATTGGAATTGTTAGGACGAAATTCATGATCCTTCATCATCTTCGCAATCAATTGTGATTGACACCACTTCTCTTTGTTCTTATAATTGCTTGCTTTATAATAATTTCAACCCATAATAACAATTTCAATAGTCTCAACTCATAATACTTAGAATCTTAATTTTTTAATTAAGATTAATAATAGTCCCAACCCGTAATAATAATTTTAGTAATATTTTTTCTTGATTTTTCAAATGAGGCTCCATCAACTATTTTATGCATTTACTCATGGGCAATTTTATAAATTCATATTTGTTTTTAATTTTATATAAGGACCATGGTCCATTATTAAGATTTTAATAATTCAAAGTCTTTAATTTTAATTAATAATTTTATATGATCCTTAATTATCATTTTTTTCAAAAATTTACTGCCATCTATTTATTTTTAATATTTGGGCCCGGCACTATCTTAATTTTGATGGTAACAAGCACTGCAGGGCAACAGAGAATTAATTGATAGTGACCAGATTCCCTTCTAAAATTATATTATATATTATAGATTAAAAAATTTAAATTTAAACCATTAAAATCAATTTTAGATGATGTAGCACCATGGTGCTCACCCAAAATCAAAGCATTGAAGACCGGATCGGTTATTGAACCAATTAAGACATTAATTTAAAAAGTAATGATTGAAATTGTAGTCATACCATAATCAAATTGATAATAAATAAAGCAATTTATAATTAAATTTGTGAATATATGCTAATTAAATGGTTTAATTTACTAATTTAATTAAGTAGATTGACCTGAATTTTCATACTGTGCCTGAAACCCTTATCAAGCAGCCCTTCATGCCATGTTCCAAGAGCCTCGGCAAGCAAAGATTGGAGGGGATGAATGAAGAACTCGTAAACCAGTGGGCTGGGTTCTGAACAACTTGCCGTGAAAGCCAGCTAGCTATAAGGTATCAACATTGAAAACAAACGTTGTCTAGGATCTACTTGCACTTCAAAATTTGTTATAACGACAGTTCTGCAATTTGCAAGCTGTTAAGCCCTCTAATTGCTATTTGATCCCTGACAAAAAAAAACACTTCATATATATTGTGGTCTGTTGATTTTTTGAAGAGCCTGAGCCCTAAAGTATCTGCCTAAATAAATCGTGGCATATGATTAGCGCATATACAGCTTTCATGCATTTCTTGAATGATTTCAGAGTTTCTCGCGGGCTCAAGAAAAAAAAACGAAATTAATTAATTCAGGAGCTTTTTGGCGTCGCGGGTGAAATTAAGTAATCAAACTTCGTTAGAATTGAATGACGCTTAGGTGGACATGGAAAGCTTGCAACTTGGCGGACCTTGTTGACCTTAAGAGTTAGAGGAAGCGACTTTTTCTTCCCCGTCTCTCAAGTTGCTGGTCGTGGGCTTCGATAACTTGTCTTTTCGGATGCTTATGATTTGCAGGACTCCGTGTTGTCGGTTTCTCTCTTAAACAGCTTTATTCAAGTCTCACTGATTTAATGTTCAATGAATCAGGCATGAGATTCTTTCTTCTTTCTTGTTTTTGGGGTTTGCCCCCAAGTGTATAGGCAAGTTGCTGGTGTTGATGTTGTTGTTTTGGCCAGATCACCGCGAACAAGTTGCTGACAGCATGAGAAAAAAAAATTAATAAATGCAGACCGTAGATATACTCATCATTTGAAATACCGATACACAGTACATATATAAGACAATCTGTTGAAACTCCTATCGCACAAGCATCATACTTCAGATTTTTTTTTTTTAAAAAAAGATCTCAACTCTGTTAAATAAAAATTGAGACGAGCAGAATATATAAGCAGATAACAACAACAACAACAACAATAATTATGGACCTTGCCATAATACTGTAAGATTTTCTGTGTGCAGCGTGAGGGCGCTTTTCATATTTGCTATATTTTTTTGGGATATGCACAAGGGAGTTGTACTGTTATGGAAATCTCTCAACTGGGCCAAACAAAAGGGAAACCGGAAAACTTAAATGAACCAGCAAACCAACCGCCACCATTAAACCCTACTAACCGTCCTCTCTCTCTCTCTCTCTCTAAATAGTAGTCACTTTAACTTTTTAAAAAACATAAAAACTACATGTGACACAACTTCATAGCGTCGTACGTGCTTTTGTTTGCGTTACATGCGTAGGGATATTACTCTTCTAGAAAAAAGCTATTGTTTGGCGCTATATGTTCCGTAGCTTTATTTAGAGCTATTCTCTCATATGCTATAACATTAAAAGACACCAGCCTTTCTTAAACGTTTCTTTCTCCATTTCTTGTTTACGGTCTATTTCAATATAAAAAATACGTTTGTTCAATGCTTAAACAACACTGGCTTATAGAATAAATTACGATCATGCGTGTTTAAAATATACAAGAAATTTTGACAAGAGAGTGTATCTGGGTAAGAGAATATGCTTCTATGATTACGAAACGAGAAAAGCGTGGATGAAGTTGACTTTTCCTTTTCTTGTTATATCATCAGTTTTTTTCAGGGCGTGTTGTGCTTGTAAATTCATTCTTCCGTGATGTTTAGTTTGGTGTTTTTGGATCAGTTTTGTTTGTTTTAATTGGTTCTTAGATTTGGTTGATGGCTGTTGTGTGGCCTGCGAACGGGGGGGGGGGAGATCTCTATGATACTGATATCTTCTGGCCAAAAAAATCAATGACATGTCGTAATTAATCGTAGAACAAACTTTATTAGAGGAGGGAAATATCAACCGGCGCTGTTCATAGTTGACGAAACTCGATAACCCGGTCTTCATGCCACAGAACCTGCTGAGATTATGTACATCTGAACCTGGTATTACCATTACAGCCTCTTTTTATTTTTTATTTTTTTAAATAAACAAGGATAAAATAAACCTATATATAACTAAATTGCAGGAACAGTACAGTCAGTTACAACCTCAGTTTTGCCAACGCGGTGTCTTCCTTGGGATTAAAACAATAATTTAAATTACCCATAATTAACAGCATCACATTCATGCATGGTGCGGGACCACTGCCTTAACATCTCCATTTTCTACCCAACGGTCATGTCAATTGACTTTTTCATTTTACTCATCTTATAAATTATTTATAATATATTTTGTTAATATTTAAGAAAATATTAAAATTCATTAATTCTATTTTAAAATTTAATAAATTTTTAATTTTATTTTTATTAAATATATATATTTTAATAATATATTTTCTCTCTTTAATATTTAATTAAAAATAAAAAAATTATAAAAAATTAATAATACGACTTATAAATAAAATTAATTTTTTTTACATTGTAAATAAATCTACAGAAAGTATCTTAAACCTGGCTTCCCTCTTCCGTGCGGAGGAGCGATTCTTCGAAGAAGCGAAACTAGGTCCATTTATCTTGAAGTAGTTTTGGAAGACTACTGCTTTTCTTTTTTTTTGATAAATAAGAAACAAACAAAACAAACAGCAAATGAAAACTAAAACTCCTCCATGAATGAAGGAATAGAGTCACCAGCCACTACGTGAAGACCCATGGGGAGAGATAAGGCACGTTTCGCTAAGGAATCAGCTTCTGAGTTGAATTCCCTTCCAATGCATCTCATATCAACCTGGCAATCTCTTTGAAGTATTTGTTGAATTTCAGCAATAAGCTCTCGGTCTTCATGAAGGTCGTAATTATTGGCTCTTAATAGAGATAGTACTTCATGACAATCACTATGGATTCTTACATGCTTAGTTTTGATATCCCAAGCACGCTTTAGACCCATATAACAAGCCCATAATTCTACCGTCAGATTATCCCCCTTCTCTAAACGAAGCATGAAAGCTTCAATGATATTCCCTTTGGTATCCTTAACTAGACCTCCACAACCCTTAGAATTAGTAGCAGCCGCAAAAGCCCCATCAACATAAACAAAGAGCTCATCAGTAGCTAAGATAGTCATATCCACCTAATTATTAGGACGAATGCCAGCAATAGATGTATTTTGTAAACAACAGTTAGCCACGTTCATGCAGTTAAGGATAACAGTAGCTTGTGCTATGACACTTACTATAGTCGATCTTCGTCCCTCAAAAACTCTCTCATTCCTACTTTTCCATATTGCCCAACACAGAACAACAAACAAATCACACCACTTGAAATTATTAACTGTTACCTGAATCTTGAGATTCATCTTGCACCATTCATGTAAGTCTGTGGTAAAGAAAGCCCGTCTTTGAGAAGGGCGTAATAATTTTATCCACACTTCCTTAGCTTCAGGGCACTGTCTCATCACATGAAGAGTGTCTTCAAACTCCTCAGGACAACAACTACACCACGGTTGAATATCCAAATGACGGTCAAAGCGAGATTTATTAGTAAGGATACGATCATGACTCATGAGCCAAAGGAAGGATCTACACCGCTGAGGCACTCGAAGCTTCCAAATCTTGGCCCACATCTGATCAGGGCAATCATAACTATCTATCAATGAATCATAAGCAGAACGAACTGTAAAAATACCATGCTTCTCAGGTTTCCATCTAACAACTTTCTCATTCGCTTGGTTGGTTATAAGTTCTAACTTTGCTTCAACTTTCTCCCAATTGTTTCTCAAACCTCTCCAGAACTGAGATCCAGGGAGAGTCCTATTCACTTGTGGAATTAGCTCCCTCCCACATTTATATTTACTTCTAATAACTCTAGCCCATAAAGCCTCCTTGTTATGTATAAGGCCCCATCCTGCTTTCATCATAAAGGCTTTATTCTGAAGATGTGCATGTCGTAAACCTAGTCCACCATTTATTTTTGGTTTACACACTTCATCCCACGCTACAAGATGAATCTTTCTCCTTTCCCTTGTTGAGCCCCAGAGAAAACCTCAAGAACATTTATCAATCTCCTCACAAGTACTCACAGGTAGATGAGCAGTTTGCATACAATAAAGAGGAATAGTATTCAACACAGACTTTGTTAAGGTTGTTCGTCCTGCAAAGAAAATAGAAGTTGCCTTCTAACTAGATAGTCACTGTTTCATTTTATCCACCACAAATTGATAAGTATTATTGGTCACACGATTATGATGGAGAGGGACTCCAAGATATTTACCCAAATCCGCCGTACGGTTAAATTCAAGAAGGTCACTAAGCTGCTGTGCTTTATTATGATTCACATTCCTAGAGAAAAACACCCTAGTTTTAGAGTGACTTACCTTTTGTCCGGACATTGCACAGAAACGATCCAGACATTGTCTAATCACCTGTACTTGGTCCAAAGTTGCTTCCGCAAAAATAACCAGATCATCAGCAAAGAAAAGATGGGAGAGAAGAGGACCATCTTTTTTTAAGCGAATGGGTCTCCAATTACCTTTAACAATCTCTTCTTGTATCAGATGAGCAAGCTTTTCAATACATAAAACAAAAAGATAAGGAGAAAGAGGATCTCCTTGACGAAGACCTCTAGTCAGTTTAAATTCTTCTGTTTTACTTCCCTCCCATAAGAGTTGCATCTTAGAAGATCTTACACATTGCTAAATAACCTCAACCAACTTAGTTGGCAAATTAATCTCCTCCAGGCATGAAATAAGAAAATCCCAATTAACTCTGTCATAGGCTTTTTCAAGATCAATCTTAATCGCCATAAAGCCTTTCTTTCCTTTCATATTACGCATAGAATGAATAACTTCCTGAGATATTATGATATTATCCGAGCTAGTTCTTCCTGGAATAAAACCATATTGATTAGGAGCAATAATAGTAGGGAGGAGAGATTTAACTCTATTAGCAATAACCTTAGTCACAACTTTGTAAATAACATTACAAAGGCTGATAGGCCGGAAATCACGAATGGACTCAGGATGTTCCTTCTTAGGAATGAGAATAAGTAACGTCCCATTAATCTTATGGACAAGGGATGGGTTGTTGAAAATACGCTGAACCATATTTATAATAGAGTTACCAATAAACTTCCATTGGCTTTGAAAGAAAAGCCCATTTAAACCATCTGGTCCCGGTGATTTCAAAGGCCCCATACTAAAAAGAGCATTCTTAATTTCCTCATCACAAAAATTACTACCCAACTCATGTAAAGAGCCATTATCAATGCAAGGGAAAGAAATAGAGCAAGGGATGAAATTACCTGTAGTAAGAGCAGAATCTTCATGAAAAAGATTCTTGAAGAAAGACAAAGCTATATTCTTGATTTCCTCATAATCATACGTCCACTCACCATTATCATTTTGAATGGCCTCAATTATATTCCTCTTCCTTCTAGCATTAGCTCTAGCATGAAAGTATTTAGAGTTTCTATCTCCCAAAATAAACCACTCACATTTAGCTTTTTGAGCTGAAAGTAGATTTTCCTGGAGAATAACTTCTTCAAGTTCCTACCAAAGATTCTTCTGAAGACGCTCAAGAGAAGCCTCATTATAGCATGAATTCACTGAGATATTAAGCCCTTCAATTCTATTGAGAAGATGACGTTTTTTTCTACTAATATGTCCAAAAACATCATGACTCCACTGGTTGACTGCATTAGTAAAGTTAGAAACATTAAGACACCAATCTTCATCTGGCAACCAAATCTTATTAACCAAACTCTCAAAATCATCATGAAGGACCCAAGCTGCATTAAATCTAAAAGGACGGTCTTTAATCTTTCTAGCACAACCTTGACTAGTCAAATGAAGTAATAAGGGACGATGATCTGATTTGAAGAAAGGGAGATGAGTAACAACTGCCTCAGGAAAATAATTGTTAAAACTTTCATTACTCAGCACTCTGTCAATCCTACTCTCACTTTCTGCTCGCTTCCACGTGAAGTAAGGACCCTTACATCCCAAATCTGACAGCTCGAGCTCCTCAACCCAAGAACAGAACTCTTTATTAATACTAGCTCCGGTCTGGTGAGAAGATTTTCTATCATGTAAAAAAAGAGTACTATTAAAGTCGCCTCCGATACACCAAGCCCCAGTTATAGAAAAATTAATTCTTCTCAGTTCTATCCAAAGAGCTCTGCGAAGAATGGGGTTAGGACTAGCATATACAGCTGTAATAAATAATTCATTGCTGCCATAACTAAGTTTCGAATGAATAAATTGGTCGTGTTTCTGCAAAATTTCAAACTTCCAAGAAGCATCATTCCATAAAACCCATAAACCACCACTGAATCCTCTAGCATCTACAACTTCAAAATTATGGAAACCCATCGCCTTCGCTAGTCTCTGCGCCCTACTACCACCAGTACGTGTCTCTAGCATGGCAAAAAAATCCACAGAATGTTTTTTTGAAATTTCCTTAACCAGCCCAGGAAATGATTTTGAACCTGTTCCTCTACTATTCCAGAAGACAAAATTCATCAAGACATATTTGAAAAGGAACGAGCTTCAATGCTCAATAAATTATTCCCCTCGTTAGAGCCCTCATCATGGTTTTTATCTTCATGCATGACAACTTCTGAAATCGCGTCTATCTCATTAGCCATAACAACTTTGCTTCCTTTACTTTTGAAAATAGTCTCATCTTTCGTCTTATTCACATAAATCACCTCTTTGTGAGCTTTAGAAAAAATTTCTTTATTTGGGCCCACATGCATCACCATTTGATTGAAATTATTTTCTCCCATTTCTTGAAGCCCATTATCTAATACTTTAAAAGTATTTGAAGTTTTCAAGTCCAAACTGCAATTACCTCTAATCTTCATCACGTGAGATCTGGTTCGGTCAGCAGGGGGAATATGTTCTTTTCCTTTGACTTTCCCAATTGTTGATCCCTTACGTTTTCTCCGACTGGGACCCACTCTGAGTGATTCTTTAATATATTCTCCTTGCTGAAAATCCGGTTTCCTGCTGCCTTCTGATTCTGTCCGCCATGATCGCCTCTTTTACGTTCACCGGTTGCAAATTGCACTCCCTTTTTTTCGCCTCCTCCTCTCTCCATATCCTTCAATCTCGCATCTCCATCATATAATCCCTTCAAATCCGCACTACCATATCTCCAGCGTAACTGACGCTTAATCAGCATCTCCGGTCCGTATCTGTCTTCAGCCACCGTGTTTTCCATCTCTCTAATTTTTTCCTTTACCGGCACTGCATTACTTACAGGGACCTCCTCAGAAATAGCCCGAAACTCATCCCTTTCCTCGCTGGTATACGCTTTCTGATCCGCTTCCCTGCTCTTTTCAACTGTATCAGTATTCCCTAGCTTTGAAGGAATAATTTTCTCTGGGCAAACATCCTTATGATGACCATATTTACCGCAATGAAAACACACTAGGTGCAATCCTTCATATCCTATTTTTATATCCTCATCGAAATGCATAAATGAAGGGAGTAAAGGCTGGCTTAAGTCTAACTCAACACAGATTCGTGCAAAGGCCCCCATATCTGAAATAGAGGTTGATAAATCTATCTTCAAGGTCCTTCCAACCATGTTTCCAATACGTCTCAGTGATTCCACATTATATAACTCAACCGGTAAATCCATTATTCTGATCCAAGCTGCAATCCTCCTCTGGGTATCCACTTTTCAGGGATTAAAATTTGGTCGCCACTTCTATACTAGGAGGTAATGGTCATCTATCATCCACGGACCTTCTTGATAAGCATAATCGAGATCTTCTTGCTTTGTGAAAGAAACAATAAAATACCCATTACTGAGCGGTGTAATTCTCATTGGTTCTTGAATTTTCCACATTCTAACCAACCTTGGCCTAAGATATCTTAATGGGATAGTTTTACCCATTAATTTAACAATTAAAGAATTTAACTAAGGACGACACCACTGCTCATACTCTGCCTGCGTGAACTTCAATTCTGGTTTCCTATCATACACATCCTCCAGAACCTGGCAATCTTCATCAGATAACTCACCATGCTGCTTCTTCTCCTGATCATTACATTTGGCAAAGTATCCTTTCCAACCCTTCAAAAGATCTTCATTGTGCTTGCTACATGATAAAAACCAGAGGAATTCAAACTGAGTAAAGACTCCCTATACGACTTAGGAGCTTTAGCTTGGACCATCTCTTTCTCCTTACCAATCGAATCCTTATTCGCCATGAAAACAAACTGTGGATCACCAGTTTGTGACCCACCAGTTTTATCTCCGCCATCCTTCTCGTTTCCACAGCCGCTAGCACCTCCCTCACCGCCTCCGGACTCTCCAGGATTACCATGCACTTCACTCTCCATTCTCTCCCTTCAGCTCTCTCTGGTCCCTTCTTTCTTCACATATGTAAGACTACTGCTTTTCTTCAAATAAAGTGACAGCGTGGATTGAGCTTACCAATTTTCACCATAGAAATTAAAATTGCCAAGATTTGATGTTATTTTCAATTTTTATATTTTAATAAATTTAAAGTTTAAGTAAAAAGTATAAATTAAAATATTTACATTAAAATTTAAAATGTTTGAGATATTTAGAAAAAATTACATAAAGATATTGTAGAGAAAATTTATTTATTAAGAAATCTTGTGAAATTTAAAAACTACAATTAGGCTCTTGGAGTCTGAATATAATTTAAAATTTAAAAAAAAAGATAATAATATCCTTATTAAAGATATATATATTATGTTAGTCAAATAATTTATAACTATAATTTTAATTTTTTATAATTATAATTTCACATATTCAATAATAAAAAGTTATAAAATAATTATTTGATTAATGTAATATATGTTTAATATAGGTATTACTATTTTTATAATCTAATTTTAAATTATATTTAAGTCTTAAATAGTTTGATTGTAGTTTTTAAATTTTGTAAGATTTTTTTATAAATAAATTTTTTTTTTGGGATCGTGTGCGTAATTTTTCCAAATATATTTGAATGATCCCAATCCCACCAGCATAACCATCATGGCACTCGCCACCGTAACCGTTGGTGCTGATCCGATGAGCGTGATGACACCTGCAGCCTTTAAAATTGTCGAGCTGATTTGACCGAAGGGTGACTAGTTAGGGTGTACTTTGGTCTGTCACATTAAATCTTTGTGATTAAATTAGTGATAAATAAATTTATTAAAATTATATATATATTTTTTATAAAATTTTATTTTAACAAATATAAAAATAAAAAATAAAAAAATTTAAATTTAGTTGATTTAAGTCTCATCAGATGTGATGGACATTATGATGCTCATTTTATAATGAGTACAAGACAATTCAGATTTAGTGTTAAATTTTTTATAATTTTTATATTAATAAGCATAATATTTAAAAATATTTAAAATTAATTTAAATAAATAGAAAAAAACCATTTCAGAGAAAAATAAGGGGCTTAAATTGAGCCACGCATGATCAACATGCCATTATGAATACTAAATATGGACGCGTTTGCAAAGCAGTTGCATGTTGTATCATTGTTTTGAAATCAAATCGGACTGAATGGTAAGATTGATCAGACGGTCGACCGATTTAATTTTCAGTCTAATTTAAAAAAAATTATTTTAAAAGTTGAGCCGATTTGAGCCATTTCGAACCGTCAGTTGGACAAAAATTAGAATCAAGCCGGGAATCGAATTCGATTTTCAAAAATCAGAGTTGTAGAGTGTTAATTTTTTTTTATTTTTATCAATTTTTTTTTAAAAAAAATGACTAATTTTTAATCATTTAATATTATGTTGTATCATATGGATTGTTAAGTGATGATAAACTTAAAATATTTAATTTTTTAAGTTAAATAGCAATTTTATATGTATTTCTTATATTTAAATTATTATATACATATATAATTTTTTTAATTTAATTATTACGTCATCGATTGGACTATTGGTCCAAAACCGGTTGAACCATGTGAACCTGTGGAACTGCTGACTTTTTTGATTTAATGTTGGTCCGATTTTAAAAATACTGCGTACCATTGTATGTCAATAGGAAGACAAACAACATGGAGATTCAGTTATAATAGAGCAGCTGATAATTTGGGCCAAGCCTGACGGGCCATCCCGAACTCGCCCCAAAAATTTAGGGCCAAGTTCAAAAAAAAAAATATTATTTTTTTATTGTTCGGGCCTATTCGGACGACCCGAATAGGCCCCGAATAGGCCCGAGGAATAAAGGGCCAAGCCCGATCAGGTTTGAGCTTGGCCCGAATATCCGAATAAAAAAATAATTTTTTTAAAAAATATATAAAATGTGATAAATATTAATTAATTTTTTAATTTTTATATCATTTTATACCAAAATACTATATATATAAGTGTTTTAATGTAGTCATTTTTTAAAAAAATTAAAATAATTATATTTCATATTTTATTATTTTTAATCAATAAAATATCTCAAAATATCTATTTTAAATATATTTTAATATTAATTTTAATATTTTAAGACCCAGTTTTGGGAAAAAAAATTTTGAGTCCTATAAATCATTTGCATGTAAAAAAATAATTTTATATTTTTTTATAAACTAAGAGAATTAATTTTAAGTAAAAATAAAATTGAAAATAATTTAAAAAAATAAAATTTAGGCATGTACGAATTTTCAACCTCTACTACTAGATAAACATAATAAATAGAATAATATTCTTGAATAATTACTTGATTATTGTCCATGCTAGATTTGGTTAAAAATTAAGAGTAAATTAGAGTAAGAATTCCTTTTATATAAGAGTTAAACAATATAAAAAGTTAAAGAAAAATAATTTCACAAAAATAATATTTTACTCATAATTAAATAATTTTTTTATATAATATAATGATGGCAATTTTTTTATATTCATAAAAATAAAAAGTATAATTTACCTAAAAGTTATTAAAAACTTTGAACTAATCGAAATAATAATTTTAAGTTAGTAGTCTAACTGTGATTGAATTGGGATCAGCTTAATCATAATTAAAATAATATAATTTAATTAAAATATATAAAATATTTATATATGACTATGATAAGAGCAATATTTAAACAATTAAGACATTAATTTACAAGTAAAGGAAATATTCATGAATAAATTATACATAATACAACAAAATAATAACAGAGCTACTTAAATACAAAGTTGATAAATTATTTTTATTTTATTCTTTTAAAATTAAAATAATATTTTACGATTGATAGAATTATTTAAAAATTAAAATTGGTTCAAAAATACAGAAAAAATATTTTTAAAAAGTTTCGGGTATTCGAGCTAGCCCGAATAAGCCCGAAGCCCGAAGGTGTTAGGGTTGGGCTTGGCTATATGGACTTTTTAGAAGGGGTAGGATGCTTTAAGCCCGATCCAAATAAACCCGACCCGAATTGAACCTGGCTCGAATAAGCTCGACCCGCCCGAATTACTGACTCTAGTTATAATTATGACTTTAAAAGGTGTTTTTATCATTAAATTATAAATTCAAGATGATGTTTGATTCAAAATTTATTTTAATATAATATTTTCATTTAATTATTAAAAATAATATAATATCACCTTTATTATTAAAAAAATTAATTTTAATTATTATTATTTTTAATTTTTTTAAATTTTAATTGTTAGTTAATCAAAAATTATAATAAAAAATAAAAAATTGCAGAAAATGACAAGAACGTTACAAAAAATAATTTCAAAAATTACAAAAGAGTACCAAACAAATTTTCTTAATCACTTGTTGTAATGTTTTCAATTAACAATCAAAATTAATATTTGTTAATAGTAGGGGCAGTACTATGCTGTTTTACAATATTGAAAGGGAACATTATATAAAAAATAATATGTTTAGAGTCCCATATATTCTTACACGAATAATTTGGAACAAATTTATTATTTAACTCTATAATTATAGACAAAAATATTTACAACCTAATTTTATCGTGTGGGGTCAATTATATTCTGTTTGAATAACAACATTTCAAATATAAAAATAAAGTTGCGTGCTTTAAAGAAAAATAAAGGAATCATAAATGTATTTGCTTTAAATTACCCTCTCGAGAGGAAAACAAAGATACATTAATATAGATGTTGTGTTGATAAATTTATGATATTCTTGTTGTTCATCATAAAATAAAATTTAAAATTTAAAATTTAAAATTAAAATAATTATAGTTTTATAAGAATAAAAATTTTATTAATATGCAAATTATTTTAAGATGCCTATATTTTTGGATACTAAAAGAAAGAATCATCACCAGAGCATTGGAAGTGTTTAGTCTTCACAATACTTCGAAACTTCGAATATTTCCAACAATACATGCAGATAATCATGATTCCGGGGCATTGATTACATGGGCTAGGTGCCTAGCTAAGCGAGTCACGGTGAAAATGAATTTACTTAATTTACCTTTTATTTAAAATAAGAAATAAATAA
Organism: Prosopis cineraria; assembly: GCF_029017545.1. Taxonomy (NCBI): domain Eukaryota; kingdom Viridiplantae; phylum Streptophyta; class Magnoliopsida; order Fabales; family Fabaceae; genus Prosopis; species Prosopis cineraria. The sequence continues at coordinate 8,564 of NW_026557062.1, read as the reverse complement.
TGAGAGAAAACGAAAGGGGTAAAGTAACATAATTTTTTTTTATTTTAACTTTTTCCCATCTAAGAGGAAATTAGGAAGAGCAAGAATGAAAATGTCATTTTTTTTTATTTTCTTTCCATAATTTTTTCTCTCTAAAGTATTATTTGATTGGGGGAGAGTGGAGGAAAAATTTTCCTCTTCCTTCACCTTACCAAACAAGCCCCTTCTCCTTCTCCTTCTCCTTGCTCTCCTCTCCTTCTCTCCAAAATCTGTCCTCTAAAATTGGGGGAACCCTCCCTTTCCTGCCCTCTCTCCTCACCCTCCCCTCACCTTTCCTCCTTTCTCTTTTTTTTTTTTTTTAAATCAAACAAGACCTAAATAAAACGTAAGAGAAATTAGGGGAAAAAAAAAAGCAGCTGGAACATTTGGGGAGCGCAAATAGCATATAGGGTAAAATAGTTGTATGAAAGCTTGAGAATTTCATGATGGCAATGTCAAGGCATCGTGAAAAAGTTTGGAGGCTTAGAATAAAATTACTTATGAAACCTATTATTATTATTATTATTTATATATCTTTGCATCACTTTTCTAGTTTTTTAATTGTAAAATCAAATATTTAAATTTTGTGATAAAATAATTCTAATATTTTACTTTTAATATGAAATCTAGCTAATTCATCTAATTTGTTTTTGTAACATGGTTGTTCTAAAATTAAATTTAAGCAATTTTGAATTTAAAAAATTTCTTTTAATAGTAGTAATTGTTAGTGGTATTATCTTTTTTTTTTTTGTTTTGAGGAAAAGGAAATTATATTAGTAAAGAAAAAAAAACACAAAATAAAATGGTCAGGGTTTAACACTAATGTAAGAAGGAGAATAAAATGATAAAACATGGTCAGAGGCATCATCAACAAATACTTCCTAAGCAATATATGTATTCAAAAGAGTTTAATCTTTTAATATAGTATATACAGGTTATCCTTCTGATTAGAGAATGGTTAATTGATATTCAGAATGAAAATTATAGCACAGTGAAATGTGGAGTAACAAATTTTTGATGAGAAGATATAATTAATATTAATGTTTGATGTAAAATTAATGATCGGTTATATAAGGTATGAACAAGAAATAAATTCTTGACAAAAATATTTAATTACCATCAATATTCAGCGGGAAAAATAGTGACTGGCTATGTAGGTATAAATGAAATTTTATTTTGAAGGCCAAGGCTATGGCCGCCCTGAGCAACGTTGGGTGATTAATGTGTGATGGAGTGTGGAGGCAGCTGCTCCGTGTGAATTCCATCCATGACAGAATAGTATTAATGCGGAGAAAGTAACAGATTCCATTCAGACGACCTTATAAATATGCTTTGCTTCTCACATATAGTTGATAAGCATCCCAAGATAGCAATAGCTTTGTGGCAGCACCACTGATTCAGAATAACTTTCTTGTTTCGGTCTTCAATGTCAGCACATAACGTTATGCTCTAGTTGTCTTCACTGCTTCTGGATTTACTGTTAGTACATCCACTAGCCACAGCCTCGTCCTCACACTCCTGGGCCACTGCTGCTATGCACATAATAGCAGAGCCAGCACCATCCATGGGTCAACTAATCACCCACGCCACAAACAGATCCAATACATAAGCATCACAATCTCACCGTCAATCAGCGGCCAAGCCTGCGACTGCTCCACACGATGTTCCCCAACTGGCCGATAATACTTCACATTGCGAGAGAAAAAAAATCCCAGAATTTATGACAACATGGGACGGCAAGACTCAAGGCATCGTGCTCACTTCTCATAAATCACCCTCATACACTTATCATGTACATCTACGTCTTCGTATAATAATAAGTTACATCAGCTATAAATATTGCAATTGATGATTCTTTTAACCCCATGCACCACATTAAACCTACATTAATTATATAACACGTAGAATCTTGCGCCGCGGGCACGATTAAGTACCCCGCTTGCCACTGTCCTCACAAATTCTCCTATGAAAGGCTGTGATACATGCAAACATTCAACCTTGGATACAGATGCATTGTATAATCGTCCAATAACTCGGACGTATTTCTAGCAGAATAATATTCAGCAACATGATCAATAATATTACTAGAGAACAATATTTTCCATGTAATTAAAATTCTATTAACATTTTGACAACTTCGACTGGATGAAACACTAGGATTCATCTAGAGTGCTACAAAGTTATCCTGAAATTGGTCACATGCCCACAAAAAGAAATAGAGGACGTCAGAGAACCTAAATTCCCACTAACAACGCAGTACTTTAACCTTGAACAAAGATAGAGCCTGCACAGAGAGGAAAGCACTCCAATCAACTGCGGGCAACTGCTAAATTCATCAACTTTCGTGAAGAGATGAATCTGTCAATATTACACGGTTCTCATCCTCCTTTGTGGAACTCATCCCCTGATCTTCATGCCATCTGACAAAGCCTTCCTTAAGAGCGCTTCTCATCCATTGATCTCGGCAAGAATGGACAGCTTCAGGGATGGTTAGCCAAATTCTCTTGCGAGTGCTTTGTTCAGGCCAAACCTGGAGTTCCTCTTTCACAAGCAAAGCAAACATAGCAGCTTTGCATAAACCCTCAGGACAGCACTCGTCTTGCAGGGTCTTACTCTTGAATTCATAATACCCCAGGAATTCCTGAAAGAAAGACTAATCTTCAACTATCACTGAGAGGAAGGTACTAGCGTTCACAGTTGACCCAAAAACAATGTAATCCTCTTCCCCCGACATTTTGAAGGAGAAAAAAAAACGCATCAAATTAAAAATCCTGGCAATAACCAGAGGGCAAGAGGAAACGATAAAAAAAAGAAACAGAAACTAATCACATGCCAACTATTTCCACGGTTTATCAGTGGACAAATGCCACTCGTCTAAAATTAGTTTTAGCAGTTAAGGCAATGAAAATCAAGGGCATCAAGGGATGCAACTTTTCAAATTCATACAACTTAATAAGCCTACTTATTTATTGGCAGTGAAATGCAGACACTTTAAATAGAAGTTAGTCCGTCTCTGACACAAGGGGGGAATACAACCAAACATGATTTGAATTTGACACATCGCATAGAACTTGGACTCCAGATTTTATCATGTGATGGTCTTCTTTTCAGTGATTCTTAGTTTCATTGAAATGGACATTAAGAAACAGTGCTTCACAATTTCCAGAAGATTTCACATGGAACCACTTGATTAACAATCTACCATTCTAATTTCAATTATTGACCACTTTGACTTATGGAACAAGAAAATCTGGTTTCTAGGAGTTAAAACATATCCAGCACATAACCTGAGAAGAGTGATCTTCTTATGAGGTGTGAGGAAATAATCATCCTTGGATTGAGATTAATGCAAAATCCATTAATGTGAAAATAAGGGAAACCATTTATGACAACTTATTATTCTCGATCATCCATTTGTGATTTAAGGATTATCTCACTCCCTAGTCCCTACACAATTTGGTCCCTGACCCATATCTGAGACACTTAAAAGTCACATCATCAGCAGAGGCCTCAAGCATTCCCATGATAGCCTCCATGTGTCTGAGTCGTGATGTTTTAAACAAAATTAGCAAACTTGTGCCTTATCATTATCTTTGAAAATAGAATTATAATATTCACAAGCGGTTAAGAGATCATGATGGTATCATATTCATGTCATGAATGTGCAAGAAAGTACACAAACTCACACACAAGAGTGGTACATCAAAAATTCATTCAGCATCTGACCTCACTGACGATAAAAAAAATCCACATGGTACAATAAATAATACAGAAGAATTAAAAATCATTTATCCTTACCAATAGTTCTCCTCGAACTCCAGCCTCTTCTGCAGCTTCTCGAACTGCAGCCTCCTCAACAGTCTCATCATTTTCCCATCCCCCCTTCATAATGGAAACGATGTGAGTATCATAATGAGTGCCACTAGAACTCAATTACCTAGGAAAGCTGCATAAGTCTGTGCAATAAAGTAGTGAATACAGTTGCAGCATAAGCTACTCTGCTAGCAATTGATTTTGATTTGGAAATGGAAGTCAATCATAATGAATATCAAAGCATATATTAATCCCTCACATACCTTTGGAAACACAAGACCACGTCCACTAGCTGAGCTGATCATCAAGACCTCCAAAATATTTTTAGATGCACCATCACTTCTTTTGGAAGGACTTCTATACTTAAAGGGAATGCACCTGTCAATCATTTCATAGATCAGAATTAATCGTGCTTCTGAGATTTTGAAGGCCCGTCAGCTCAGCTCAGAATTTCACAATATAAAATCCATGTCATTATTAGCAGTTCTGCAAATGGATAGAGACTAAAGAATACCCCATCTCAGGATTAATGTTTCATAAGTGTGTTCGAGGAATAAATCTGTCTGATCTCACCTCGAAACTGCTAGTTAAAGTTATCACCGATCTCATAATTACGGTGCCTCACGTGAATACCTTGTTTTTTAACAAGCATTAAACTAAGAAGGACCATAATAACTTTCCCATGATTTAAAATTTATTTAAACATGTAATAGATGGAAGCTGTAAGCTAAAGTATTAGGTTCCTGTATAACACATGCAACTAGGCAACAAGAGTACCTCTCGTTCCCTTGTCAATCCACAACACTGAACCAACCAATCAAATATTTCCTGATATCATCATGCCAACATGACTGTCGAGTAAACATATGTATACCAGCTTCGAAAATCTATCGTCCCTTCAGAGATATTGTCGGGGAAGAAACTGACACGGAAATTTTAATAAACTCAATGGGATCTCTTAAAATCATTGATCATTTTCTTCTCAACGCTGCATTTCTTGTGGGAGGACACTTATACTAAGCAAGTCCAAGAGGAAAAAATGCGGTTGAATTTCTGGAAAGGATTGAGCAACAAGCAGACAATGATGTGGTGGATATGCGGAAGAAAAAGGCAAGAGAAGAGCAGTACAAAAACGCCCGCAGAGAAGATTCTTAGAAAAGAGGCAAGTACCCAGCAATAAGGCGGCAACCGTCCTCATAACGTTGCCGCTGACGACCTGTACGAGCCACCAATTCAGACATTTCTGGATTTGGATATTCGTTCCTACCACAACACTAAATCCCCCCGATTCCAAAACAATAACGTGAAAACCCAAACTGAATGATGGTCTTCACACCATTTGGAATCGAACCCAAATTCATATAAGATGTTTTTTCCCCCTTTAATCCGATACCGCATTTCCTGCAGTCGCTGCCACTTCTCGTTCACAAAGCCACGTTCTCGAAAACCAGAAACACCATGCAATAGCAGGACACCACCGAAGGGGTGGGGGTGGGGGATGCTGTAACCCCAAACTCTGTTTCCGAGACACGAACAGAAGAAGGGGCAGGAGTGGGAGGGAGCAATGAACGAGAAATGGAGAGGCGATGCATTTATGGTTACATTAACACTTTAGGTGGGAAGAAGGTCACAAATCGACAAATGTGAATGTGCTGGTCGGTTTGGATTGTTCAGAGTCAGTGACCAACGCCTTTCTTTCAGTAGCCCACAGCACCGCCCCGCGTTCTTTTTTCCTTTTATTTTTTTTCTTGGGGCCCATTCTAACCATTCTCACTATTTCGTTTGTGTTTGAATTGAAGAATTCACAACTTAATTGAGATTAATAAATTAAAATTAAAAAAATTATAATTTTAATTGATTTATATTTAAATATTTTTTAAAAATTCAGTTAAACAAATTAAAATTTTTTAAGCTGATTTAATTTAAAAGTAAGTTAAAGTATAATAATAAAAATGGACGTAAATTTTTTTATATATATTTTTGTGACCAATATGATTTTTTAGGGAAAAAAATTAAAACTACCATTTTTTAAAAAAAATTAGATTACAGATATGACATACATTGATAAATTAAAATTTTAATTTTTAAAAAGGTAGAATTGAATGATAAAATTTTTTTAATTTATCTCTATTAAAAAAAAGTAACTATACTAAGAAGAGAGGGATTAAATTTTTGTGACTCATTTTGATATTTTTTAAAAAAAATAAATTTTAAAAAAAAATTATGAACTAATAAATTAATAAAATACGGGTCTTGACAGATTGGCCTTTTCTTTCTCTTCCTTTTTCTCCCTCTTCTCATCTTATCTTTCATATTGTCGTCCATAATAGCACATCACATGTCACCTCTTTCCTTGTCATCTCATGGATCCATCCCTCAGTCCTCTCACCTTGATCTCTTGCTAGCAACCCCAAGTCACCAATTCGTGCGAAGGATATGGCATCTGCACCCAAGTCATTTGCATGTGATCCTGATCAATTGAAGAGAGGATATTAAGCAGATTCTTAAAAGATGAAGAACCTTTGATTCTAAATTTGTCAGCAGCGTGGGCTAAGTTTGTGAGTGGTGAGCAAGTCGAACAAATATTAGTTTTGTATTAGGAGGAGAGAAGAAGGAAACATGTGAAAGAGACAGAAAATTTGCAAAAGGTGAAGGCAAGAAGGAGTTGAAGATAAGCCGGAGAGAGAAATCGAACGCTCAGCTCCCTCAGATATCTTCAAGAAAAATGCTCATTTGAGATCCAACGCTTGTTGAAATTTTTTTTAATCCAAACAAGAAATAAATTTTTTATCCTTCAACTGAAAGTTGGGCCACCCCAACCTCAATTAAGAGGTATTCGAAACATGCACCCCATTTCGTTGCCTAACATTCTCCATTGTACACGTTGATTTTTTCAATGTTTTAAATTTTTTATTAAAAAAGAACCTGATATCAAATCCTAATCCATGAATTTTTATCTGTTGAAATAATGGGTTAAGCACAAATTTAAAATCAAATATACCTCTTAATCCAAACATAACATCAGTTCGGTTGCTGACAACTCAAACCAGGTCAACGTCAAGTTGAAATTTTGGTGTTGCCATGTCCCCATTATTGACCGCTCTCTGTTAATGGAGTCCTGTTTTCCCCTCATCCCCAACCGCCCCTCCATCATTATGGCATTATCTTCACACATTTCCTTTTTTTGTTTGTTTTGTTTTGTTTTTTTTTTTAATTGCTTTTATTAATTTTCTATGCCCTAATTCCCAAAAAGGATGACAATGATCAATATTTATATATTTAGTGTATATATATATATAATACATTTTGTTTAATCAAATCAAATCATGTGGACTTTAATGTATTAATAGTGATAACAATAATAAAAATTTGTTATAAAGAATTTATAAAAAGACACACACATATTTTGATTTAATTAGGAACAAGTATTTTAAATATCTGAGACTAAATATATAAGTTTTTCCCATCATTTAGCATTCCCAAAACAAAATAATAATTTGAGTTGAAGACCCCTTTATTCAATCTCTAATATTAATTATTTCAACCATCTGAAATATTAGTGACAACATTAGGTGTTTAATTGGTACGTTTACAGGATAGCAATGGCTATTTTCTAAGGGAAAAATATGCTTTCTAAAATCGGCCATTCTATCTGGCCAACTAATCACAAACATGCTAATAAAGAAGAATCACACATATGAAGGATGAATATGAAAGGAGCTCCACTACATAGCCCAGGCCTCATATACACATGAATAATGATCACTTCAAAGACTCAAGGGTGCAGAGCAAGTATCCAGAATTCTTGACACTGAAGAATATGTTCCAAGGATCACACCAGCAATTCCCAATGCAATAACCCCACACTCACAACCACCTTTGCAATATCAGAGACAGCAAACAAAGTCAGTTTCTAAAAACTTAGCTATCAATTATTTACCGGTTAATTAAGCAGGAAGCAATTAATTACCTGAGTTTTTGGAGATCTTCTCCCTGCAATTTCAGAAAAATGAAGCTGGCACTAGCACTGACTGCAAAATATAGCATTCCCAAGTTACATCAAATTTTCAAGTTAAATCCTCATCCCTTACAATGAACTGATGCAAAGTGGGAAAAAGAAGGGGAAATTGGGTGATAGAAGAGTCTATTCTGGCTCATTTTATTGATAAAGGCATACTTTACAGATAAATAGACATAGATTTTTTTATTATATTTATTGATATTTCATACCTATTTAATTAATAGTTATATATTTCTCTTATCACTTAATTATACTGTGGGATAAAGAAAGAATTTTGTTATAGAATCTACTTTTATTCTCTCTTTTTATCTTGCGGGGGAAAAAAAACATAAAAGTGAAGAAAAGAATGGAGCATGATATATATCAAATGTAAATGGCGAAGAGGCAATCCAGAGAAGCAAGCAAGCGAACATACACAAACATAATATTGGAGAGAGGAGTGCACTTCTGGGGATCGGACGTGGATTTTAATTGGAAAAAAAGAAAGAGAGGAGGGAGTATTCAAGATATAATTAACAAGAACACACACACACACAATATTAAAGTGAATGTGATGAGTAGCCTCATTTCAATTATAAATACTCCTTTCCAGTAAAAGAAAGGACATCCAATCACTTATCGAAGCAGCTCAAGCTCAAGAGTAGTCTTATGGGAGTTCTTCACATCTTAATTATTCTATTCTACTCTTAATTTCTCCATAATTGTTATTCAT